>NC_069499.1:560806196-560973739 GCF_027579735.1 Bombina bombina | reverse complement strand
CTTTTGCCAAGGTCAAAGCAGACAGGTCTTTGCTTTAACAGACAACCAGCAACTGATAAATAAAAGTTCTTACCACCCAATTAAAGGGACATTAAACCAAACATTTTTTCTTTCCTTATTCATATAGATAATACAATTTTAAACAACATTCCAATTTACTTATATTATCTACTTTGCTTCATTCTTTAGATATCCTTTGTTTAAGAAATAGCAATGCACATGGGTGAGCCAATCACACAAGGTGTCTATGTGCAGCCACCAATCAGCAGCTTCTGGGCCTATCTAGATATGCTTTTAAGCAAAGGGTATCAAGAGAATGAAGCAAATTAGATAATAGAAGTATATTAGAAAGTTGTTTAAAATTGCATGCTCTTACTAAATCATGAAAGAAAAAAAAATGGGTTTAATGTCCCTTTAAATAGTGTTTATTTTTTCTTGAGTTGTTGTTCTTCAAAAGAAAAACACTACTAGCTTTGCAAGAGTTTATCATTTTGTATTTAGGGCACCATGTTCACTTCTGGTCTTATCCAGCCAGAGAACACTTTGCTGTGTTCTTAATGTATTTTCATATGACTTATGACACGACTTTATGCATTGCATTCTGTGCACAATTCCACCAAATACAGCAGATATTTTGGAGTTAACAAGAAATAGCTGACATATAGATATTTTCTCCTATCCTAGCTGTGGAACATCTTACCTCCTTCATAACTGGCCTCTTAGTACCTAATAATGACTATGGACAAACTTTCATGGATACCTCACAGAAATGCACAGCCTGCAAGCTAAGTGATGTTCCACCATTTTTTATGTTTTATAATAGGGTTGATCAGTGCTTCAGAAAATTCTTAAAAATAATGTTTTTTATTTTTTTTATTACATAGCCCAACTCTGATTGATGCTCTCCCGAAAGCCTCTCTATAGCTATCTGTCTCCCCCTATGGCTTTGAAATGGTGTACTTTTTTTGCGATAATGTTTAGATATGCTAGCTAAAAATCTCTGATGATTTACAGAAAATGTTTATTTACTATGAGATCATGGGACACTAATCGCACTTAACTGTACTCTGTTAAACTAATAATGTGTCTTCTGAAGTCTGCAATAAAGCGCTAAGACTGTAGCATGCCAAATGCAAACTACCATTATTATTAGTATTAAAAAACATAATTTATGCTTACCTGATAAATTTATTTCTCTTGTAGTGTATCCAGTCCACGGATCATCCATTACTTGTGGGATATTCTCCTTCCCAACAGGAAGTTGCAAGAGGATCACCCACAGCAGAGCTGCTATACAGCTCCTCCCCTCACTGCCATATCCAGTCATTCGACCGAAACTAGCCGAGAAAGGAGAAACCATAGGGTGCAGTAGTGACTGTAGTTTAAAATTTAGACCTGCCTTAAAAGGATAGGGCGGGCCGTGGACTGGATACACCACAAGAGAAATAAATTTATCAGGTAAGCATAAATTATGTTTTCTCTTGTTAGGTGTATCCAGTCCACGGATCATCCATTACTTGTGGGATACCAATACCAAAGCTAAAGTACACGGATGAAGGGAGGGACAAGGCAGGTACTTAAACGGAAGGGACCACTGCCTGTAGAACCTTTCTCCCAAAAATAGCCTCCGAAGAAGCAAAAGTATCAAATTTGTAAAATTTTGAAAAGGTATGAAGCGAAGACCAAGTCTACGCTTTGCAAATCTGTTCAACAGAAGCCTCATTTTTAAAGGCCCAGGTGGAAGCCACAGCTCTAGTAGAATAAGCTGTAATCCTTTCAGGGGGCTGCTGTCCAGCAGTCTCATAGGCTAAGCAGATTACGCTCCGAAGCCAAAAAGAAAGAGAGGTTGCCGAAGCCTTTTGACCTCTCCTCTGTCCAGAGTAAACAACAAACAGGGAAGATGTTTGACGAAAATCTTTAGTCGCTTGTAAGTAAAACTTTAAAGCACGGACTACGTCCAAATGATGTAAAAGACGTTCCTTCTTTGAAGAAGGATTAGGACACAATGATGGAACAACAATCTCTTGATTGATATTCTTGTTGGAAACTACCTTAGGTAAAAACCCAGGTTTTGTACGCAGAACTACTTTATCTGTATGGAAAATCAGATAAGGAGAATCACATTGTAAAGCTGATAACTCAGAGACTCTACGAGCCGAGGAAATAGCCATCAAAAACAGAACTTTCCAAGATAAAAGTTTGATATCAATGGAATGAAGGGGTTCAAACGGAACTCCTTGAAGAACCTTAAGAATCAAGTTTAAGTGCCATGGAGGAGCAACAGGTTTAAACACAGGCTTAATTCTAACCAAAGCCTGACAAAATGCCTGGACATCTGGAACCTCTGCCAGACGCTTGTGCAAAAGGATAGACAGAGCAGAAATCTGTCCCTTTAAAGAACTAGCTGATAATCCTTTATCCAAACCCTCTTGGAGAAAGGACAATATCATAGGAATCCTAACCTTACTCCATGAGTAATTCTTGGATTCACACCAATGAAGATATTTGCGCCATATCTTATGGTAGATTTTCCTGGTTACAGGCTTTCGTGCCTGTATTAAGGTATCAATGGCTGACTCGGAGAAGCCACGCCTTGATAAAATCAAGCGTTCAATCTCCAGGCAGTCAGTCTCAGAGAAATTAGATTTGGATGATTGAAAGGACCTTGTAGTAGAAGGTCTTGTCTCAGAGGCAGAGGCCAAGGTGGAAAGGATGACATGTCCACCAGGTCTGCATACCAGGTCCTGCGTGGCCATGCAGGCGCGATCAAGATCACTGATGCTCTCTCCTGTTTGATTTTGGCAATCAGTCGAGGGAGCAGAGGAAACGGTGGAAACACATAAGCCAGGTTGAAGAACCACAGTGCGGCTAGAGCATCTATCAGCGTCGCTTCTGGGGACCTGGATCCGTAACAAGGAAGCTTGGCGTTCTGGCGAGACGCCATGAGATCCAATTCTGGTGTGCCCCAATGATGAACCAATTGAGCAAACACCTCCGGGATGGAGTTCCCACTCCCCCGGATGAAAAGTCTGACGACTTAGAAAATCCGCCTCCCAGTCCTCTACACCTGGGATATGGATCGCTGATAGATGGCAAGAGTGAGTCTCTGCCCAGCGAATTATCTTGGAGACTTCTAACATCGCTAGGGAGCTCCTGGTCCCCCCTTGATGGTTGATGTAAGCCACAGTCATGATGTTGTCCGACTGAAATCTGATGAACCTCAGGGTTGCTAACTGAGGCCAAGCTAGAAGAGCATTGAATATTGCTCTTAACTCCAGAATATTTATTGGGAGGAGTTTCTCCTCCTGAGTCCACGATCCCTGAGCCTTCAGGGAATTCCAGACTGCACCCCAACCTAGAAGGCTGGCATCTGTTGTTACAATTGTCCAATCTGGCCTGCGAAAGGTCATACCTTTGGACAGATGGACACGAGATAGCCACCAGAGAAGAGAATCTCTGGTCTCTTGATCCAAATTTAGCAGAGGGGACAAATCTGTGTAATCCCCATTCCACTGACTGAGCATGCATAATTGCAGCGGTCTGAGATGTAGGCGCGCAAATGGCACTATGTCCATCGCCGCTACCATTAAGCCGATCACTTCCATGCACTGAGCCACCGAAGGGTGCGGAATGTAGTGAAGAACACGGCAGGAATTTAGAAGCTTTGATAACCTGGACTCCGTCAGGTACATTTTCATTTCTACAGAATCTATCAGAGTTCCTAGGAAGGAAACCCTTGTGAGGGGTGATAGAGAACTCTTTCCCTCGTTCACTTTCCACCCATGCGACCTCAGAAATGCCAACACTATGTCCGTATGAGATTTGGCAATTTGGAAGTTTGACGCCTGTATCAGGATGTCGTCTAGATAAGGGGCCACTGCTATGCCCCGTGGTCTTAGGACCGCCAGAAGAGACCCCAGAACCTTTGTAAAAATTCTTGGGGCTGTAGCTAACCCGAAGGGAAGAGCCACAAACTGGTAATGCCTGTCTAGAAAGGCAAACCTTAGGAACCGATGATGATCTTTGTGAATCGGTATGTGAAGGTAAGCATCCTTCAAATCCACTGTGGTCATGTACTGACCCTCCTGGATCATAGGTAGGATTGTCCGAATAGTTTCCATTTTGAACGATGGAACTCTGAGGAATTTTAAGATCTTTAGATCCAAAATTGGTCTGAAGCTTCCCTCTTTTTTGGGAACCACAAACAGATTTGAATAAAATCCCTGTCCTTGTCCCATCTGTGGAACTGGATGGATCACTCCCATTATTAGGAGGTCTTGCACACAGCGTAAGAATGCCTCTTTCTTTATCTGGTTTACAGATAATCTCGAAAGGTGAAATCTCCCTTGTGGGGGGGAAGTTTTGAAGTCCAGAAGATATCCCTGAGATATGATCTCCAACGCCCAGGGATCCTGAACATCTCTTGCCCAAGCCTGGGCAAAGAGAGAAAGTCTGCCCCATACTAGATCCGTTGCCGGATAGGGGGCCGTTCCTTCATGCTGTCTTAGAGGCAGCAGCAGGCTTTCTGGCCTGCTTGCCTTTGCTCCAGGCCTGGTTAGATTTCCAGGCCGGCTTGGATTGCGCAAAAGTTCCCTCTTGTTTTGTAGCAGAGGAAGTTGATGCTGCACCTGCCTTGAAGTTTTGAAAGGCACGAAAATTAGACTGTTTGGCCCTTGATTTGGCCCTGTCCTGAGGAAGGGTATGACCCTTACCTCCAGTAATGTCAGCAATAATTTCCTTCAAACCAGGCCCGAATAGGGTCTGCCCCTTGAAGGGAATGTTAAGTAATTTAGACTTTGAAGTCACGTAAGCTGACCAAGATTTAAGCCATAGCGCCCTACGCGCCTGGATGGCGAATCCAGAATTCCTAGCCGTTAGTTTAGTCAAATGAACAATGGCATCAGAAACAAAAGAATTAGCTAGCTTAAGTGTTCTAAGCTTGTCAAGTATTTCAGTCAATGGAGTAGCTGTCTGAAAGGCCTCTTCCAGAGACTTAAACCAGAACGCTGCAGCAGCAGTGACAGGAGCAATGCATGCAAGGGGCTGCAGGATAAAACCTTGTTGAATAAACATTTTCTTAAGGTAACCTAATTTTTTATCCATTGGATCTGAAAAAGCACAACTGTCCTCGACAGGGATAGTGGTACGCTTTGCTAAAGTAGAAACTGCTCCCTCCACCTTAGGGACCGTCTGCCATAAGTCCCGTGTGGTGGCGTCTATTGGAAACATTTTTCTAAAAATAGGAGGGGGGGGAAACAGCACACCGGGTCTGTCCCACTCCTTAGTAATAATTTCTGTAAACCTTTTAGGTATTGGAAAAACGTCAGTACACACCGGCACCACGTAGTATTTATCCAGTCTACACAATTTCTCTGGCACTGCAATTGTGTCACAGTCATTCAGAGCAGCTAAAACCTCTCCAAGCAACACCCGGAGGTTCTCAAGCTTAACTTTAAAAGTAGACATATCTGAATCAGGTTTCCCCGAGTCAGAGACATCACCCACAGACTGAAGCTCTTCCTCAGCTTCTGCATATTGTGACGCAGTATCAGACATGGGCCTTAAAACATCTGCGCGCTCTGTATTACGTCTAACCCCAGAGCTATCGCGCTTTCCTCTGAATTCAGGCAGTCTGGCTAATACCACTGACAGGGTATTATCCATGATTGCCGCCATGTCCTGCAAAGTAATCGCTATGGGCGTCTTTGATGTACTTGGCACCATTTTAGCGTGAGTCCCTTGAGCGGGAGTCAAAGGGTCCGACACGTGGGGAGAGTTAGTCGGCATAACTTCCCCCTCGTCAGAATCCTCTGGTGATAATTCTTTTAAAGATAACAGCTGATCTTTATTGTTTAAAGTGAAGTCAATACATTTAGTACACATTCTCCTATGGGGTTCCACCATGGCTTTTAAACATAATGAACAAGGAGTTTCCTCTATGTCAGACATGTTTATACAGACTAGCAATGAGACTAGCAAGCTTGGAAAACACTTTAAATCAAGTTAACAAGCAATATAAAAAAATGTTACTGTGCCTTTAAGAGAAACAAATGTTGCCAAAATTTGAAATAACAGTGAAAAAAGGCAGTTAAACTAACAAACTTTTTACAGTGTATGTAACAAGTTAGCAGAGCATTGCACCCACTTGCAAATGGATGATTAACCCCTTAATACAAAAAACAGATTAACAAAACGAAAAATATGTTTTTTAAACAGTCATAACAACTGCCACAGCTCCTACTTTTGAAGCCTTTTGAGCCCTTCAGAGATGTCCTATAGCATGCAGGGGACTGCTGAGGGAAGCTGAATGTCACAGTTTGTAATTTTAACTGCACCAACTGTAACTTTTATACTATAACAGTGGAAAGCCTCAGGAAACTGTTTCTAGGCAAAAATAAAGCCAGCCATGTGGAAAAAACTAGGCCCCAATAAGTTTTATCACCAAAGCATATATAAAAATGATTTAACATGCCAGCAAACGTTTTATATTGCACATTAATCAGAGTATATACCTCTGATAGCAAGCCTGATACTAGTCGCTATTAAATCACTGTATTTAGGCTTTAACTTACATTAATCCGGTATCAGCAGCATTTTCTAGCAAATTCCATCCCTAGAAAAACTTAACTGCACATACCTTATTGCAGGATACCCTGCACGCCATTCTCCCTCTGAAGTTACCTCACTCCTCAGACATATGTGAGAACGGCAGTGGATCTTAGTTACTTCTGCTAAGATCATAGAAAAACGCAGGCAGATTCTTCTTCTAAATGCTGCCTGAGATAAAAACAGTACACTCCGGTACCATTTAAAAACAATAAACTTTTAATTGAAGAAAAAACTAACTATATTTTACAACTTTCCTCTAACTACCTCCAGCTATGTTGAGAGCTTGCAAGAGAATGACTAGATATGGCAGTTAGGGGAGGAGCTATATAGCAGCTCTACTGTGGGTGATCCTCTTGCAACTTCCTGTTGGGAAGGAGAATATCCCACAAGTAATGGATGATCAGTGGACTGGATACACCTAACAAGAGAAATAAACCAAATGGGTGTATTAAATATAATTCATTTATAAGAAAGAAAACATGTTGCCTACAATGAATTTTAAAAAATCAATTGAAGCAGATAAGAATTTTGGGTAAATGTGTCATAGTTGTTCGGCATGATCAAATTTACCTTGCAACAGTGTGCGAATATCTGACAGATATATTCCTGAGCATACAGAGATCTGCCAAGCAACAACATCAGGTGCGGAATAACTGTAGCATCCTTCAAATATTTAAAAAAAAAAAAAAGGTATCATGAGATTAAGGTCAAAACTCCTCCATTTATATTCCCTTAAATAAAAAACAAAAGTTAAAAACACAATACTGTTGTTATTAGAATACTGAATGTAAAACCATTGCTTGCGTAAGAATACTGAAATAATTCGTTTTACTATTGTAAATTTCTAGTCACTCCAGACATTACCTAATGCTCAAACTCTGGTTGTGGACAATTAAGGAAGAACATATTTTTCTTTTGCAAGTTATTAAAATTGGCTGTGCCATATAAAAGGTAATGAGGGAAGAAAAACTAAAGATTGAAACAATAGTTAACATTTTATATAATTTAATACATTTTAATGATCTAAAACATTAACAGTACTTTAGTACCAGCATACATTTCTTTGTTTTACAAGACTAATAATGATCACAAAAAAGTAAGAAAGTCTATCAATCTAAATGGATGTTAGACACCTACTGCTCAAACTACTAGTCTGCATATATTGCCATCTAGGTACAGTGAATTTGGGGAGAAAATAAACTTACATTAAACTAATCAAGCATCTCAATGTTATTTATCTTTTTCTAATTACTATTGCATAACTGATCAAAAATGGGGAGAAGACTCTCTCTACAGTTTATGATTGGCATAAATACCATTGACAGGTACAAATAGCAAAGAGGAAAGAAGAGTAAATAGGATAATCAATGGATGTCCCAATTGTGCCTCTGTCTGGATTAGTACAACAAAAAGCTGCGTAACCGCAACACGTTGTCAGCAGATACTGACCCTTGTGCAAGCTAAAATAATAGCATTTATTTAGGTAGAAATGCCGATATATGAGGCAGAACAAGAGAACAAATAAGAAAACTATAAACAATGTTTTCCACAATGCATCACTCTGATAAACAAAAATACAAAATGCTTTCTAAATTAAAAAGCATGCTTCTGAGACTAGGAAAAAAGTGGGGGGGGGTTAACGAGAAGATGTATTAAACAATCTTTGGAAACCAAAACACTCTTGCAATGCAAAGAACTTCAGACATCCTTAAAGGGATACTAAACCCAAATGTTTTCTTTCATGATTCAGATAGAGCATGAACTTTCTAATATACTCCTTTTTTCAATTTTTCTACGTTCTTTGGCTATCTTTATTTAAAACGCAGGAATGTAAAGCTTAGGTGTCAGACCATTTTAGGTTCAGAACCCTGGATAGCACTTGCTTATTGGTGGCCACATTTAGCCACCAATAAGCAAGCATAACCCAGGTTCTGAACCAAAAATGGGCTGGCTCTTAAGCTTCACATTCCTGCTTTTTAAATAAAGATAGCAAGAGAATGAAGAAAAATTGATAAAAGGAGTAAATTAGAAATTTGTTAAAATTGCATGTTCTAGTGGAACAGGCGCAGATTCTGCACATTGTACACCTAGCAGAACAAGGTAATACGTCCATTTCTCCGCTCTACAAGAGCTTGAATAGAGGGGGGAACTCATCATGCGTGAATAAAATTGCCGAGGTCTGGAGCTCCTTATTGGATGAGCAGATCTCTAGTAAGGAGATAGAGGAAAGCATTCTTAAAGTTAAACGAGCTACTCTTTCATCAGAGATGAGAGAATCACATTTCAAACTCATACACGACAGCTATATAACTCCTAGGAAATACCAGAAGTGGAAAACAGATAGGGAGGACAAATGCCCAAAGTGTGGTAAGAGGGAAGCAGGCATTAAACATATGATGTGGAAATGCCCTAAGATAGTTAAATTCTGGAAAACGACAACGTACTGGGCAAACCTTAGTATGCACACACGCACCCACGACCTGACGTTTAAAAATATCATACTGCTAGACTTTAGAGAAGTTCCGAGAGATTTTAAGATATTCATGACCAACATAGTTCTGGTAGCGAGACGCTTAATCTTCCAAAATTGGATCAAACGTAATCCGCCTACTGTAGCACAGTTGAAACAGGCACTCCTTAACCAATTGTTTATTGAGCAGTCAGATGGGTTGGGAGACATGACTAAGAGAGTGAAATCCTTTATCACAAAGTGGGAACCCTTCATCCACACACTCCCAGAGACTCTAAGAAACATGATTATAGCACCATTCAAACATTCAGACTACATACTTGAAGCTAATCAGAGGGGAATGGAACTAGACTACATTAGGAATTGTGAGAGATGGGAGGAGAGGTGAAGCAATCCGAGTTGGCGAAGGTTGTTTAGGGTAATATTGTTGGTTTTATGTTTATGTTTAAAAAATTGTGTCCTACAGGAAGACTGAACCTAGGTTCACAGGCTTCTATACTATATATTGAAAGAACTGTATTTCTCAATGACATTTTCAATTGCATTACTACAGATGAAGAAGAAGTGAACTCAGCCTATTATCAAGAACTACAAGCTATGTTGTAATTTTGTGTTGATGTGATCATGTTGAGTATGAAATGTTCTGTTCTTCCTGTTTGTGACACACAAAAATAAAGATAATTAAAAAAAATAAAAAAATTGCATGTTCTATCGGAAGGAATCATTAAAGAAAACAATTGGGTTTAGTATCCCTTTAAAGGGACCCTCAATCAAAATTAAACTTTCATTATTTAGATAGAGCATGCAATTTTAAACAACTTTCCAATTTACTTCCATTAACTAAATGTGCACAGTCTTTTTATATTTAAACTTTTTGAGTCACCAGCTCCTACTGAGCATGTGCAAGAATAAGTGTGTATGCATTTGTGAATGGCTGATGGCTGTCACATGGTACGTGTATGCATTTGTGATTGGCTGATGGCTGTCACATGGTACAAGGGGAGTGGAAAAAGACACTACTACTCATTTGAAGTTCAGACTAAGTGCTATTGCATTGTCTTGTTATCTTCCATTTGTTGAATATGCAAATCTACTGTGTTAACTGGTCCTTTAAAGGGACAGTCTAGGCAAAAAACATAATTTATGCTTACCTGATAAATTTATTTCTCTTGTAGTGTATCCAGTCCACGGATCATCCATTACTTGTGGGATATTCTCCTTCCCAACAGGAAGTTGCAAGAGGATCACCCACAGCAGAGCTGCTATATAGCTCCTCCCCTCACTGCCATATCCAGTCATTCGACCGAAACAAGACGAGAAAGGAGAAACCATAGGGTGCAGTGGTGACTGTAGTTTAATTAAAATTTAGACCTGCCTTAAAAGGACAGGGCGGGCCGTGGACTGGATACACTACAAGAGAAATAAATTTATCAGGTAACATTAATAGAAAAATAAAAATTCTTTCAAAAGTTAAACAGTCTTATTTAAAAGCAGACAAATATATAACATATTATTTAGCAGAACATTGTCAAATTACAATTATTAACATAACTTAATCTCATTATTGCCCAAGTCCACATTCTAACAAGTAATTAATACTCCACACAAAGTCTCTATCTAGTGCATTGCCACACATTAGGTATTGAAATGTAACAATTAAGAAACATTGCTATTAGTATACATTGGAGGTGTGTTTAACTTTTAAACCAATGAGGTGAAAGAGTGCCCTTTTTAAACTTGAGGATGATGGTCACTATCCATGCTATGACTACGGCGGGGGATGCCGAAACGCGTCAGCTCTAGTGACCACCATCCATGCTAACTTTTTGTTTGCTGTGCCGCAATGACTAAATTGCTGGGGCTGCTATGTACTACTTTTGCTTTTCCTTTTTACCTGCCAATAAAAACTGTGTGCTCTTAAAGATTTCAAGAAGTGCCGGATTCCTTCATTTCCTTGTTTCCAAGTTCCATAAGCCTACCGGGACATCTGGCCTACACTCCGGGAATTGACACCTTTTGCCTATCGTACAGATTTCCAGAGACGGAACCACTCAGTGACGTCAGACGCCGCGGGAAGCCAGGACGCACTCGCATACTCACACGCAGAGAAGTTTCCAGCGTGTTCGAACAGGGGAACAAACGGTCATGACCGTAGACACTGCAGTGGAAGAGTGAGACTTGTTCCCCCAGGACCGAACGCTGAAGTATCCAATTTGTGAGTACGATGTAAATACAAATATGAGCTTGAATGAATAAGCTTTAATTGTGAATTGTGAACTGTTTGCCTAGTCCTGTAGCATAACCGCTTTCTATTGACTGAGTGTATACGAACTTTAAAGGTGTCATCCCTTGTACCTCATATGAACAGGAGAACCTCACTGTATTTTAACGTTTGTTACCAAGGGGTTTTTGGCTTCCCCTAAACTCCTCGATATGAGACAACAGGGACTTTAAGTGAACAGCACTTGATTACAAGTGTTTTACCTCCCGAGAGCACTTGATTTCTGAATTGTTTTGGCTACATACACATAAATATAAGACACAACAAAGAGCGTGTCTCAAGCAACTGTCAAACATTAGCACCCCAAGCTGTGCACAAGTATTGCACGCATTAAGCACAATATAAATATAATTAATAAGAAAGAGACTTTGTTAGTTTGTGTGATATTCATCTCTTCAACATGACTGACTTAGAAGAAATATGTGAATTATTCTCGCTCAAACCATCGACAGAAAGGAAGGGAACTGATATTGAACTGGACAAAATATTTACCACAGATAAATCACAACTGACATTAAGCACTTTATTTGACGACATGGAGCTACTCCTCAAAAGGGAACTAAAGACAAAATGTGACATACAAATACTCATGAAATATCATGAAATGGAAATGATACCCAGAGGGCTTCGTTTAAACAAATTCCCGACCTTCATTACAGAAGACAAGGAGTTTATTACACGCTGGAATCAGACCCTGTCGGACTGTTCTTTGAAATTAATATTACTAATTGTTGAATTTAAATCGATTTTACTAAAGGAAATATTAGTCCAGATAGGTCTAACACAGTCAGAATTGAACAAAAGAAGAGATTTTGAAGATTATCTTAAATTTGATAAAATTTTATCAGAAAGTATATCTGAAGCCAAAAAGCTATTACTAGAGATTAAACATAGGAAGTACATCAGGGACCAGAATGACTATGACTTGAACAGAGTGTATGTGTGGCATAGGAGGGACAAGTCTTTATCTAGAAGTTACCAACCATACCCCAGAGGTAATAGAGGCAGAAGGGGTAGAGGGAGGGGGAGAAGAGGCAGAAATTACTACCAGTATGATAATAGAAGAGTGAGGTTCAGCGAAAGTGAAGCAGAATCAACAGATGAGTTCCAAAGTTCAGGTGAGGAAGAACAGTCACACCTAGAAAAAACTCAGTCTGCACCACCTTCCCTAGAACCCACATATGACACACCAGAAGCTGCAGTTAAACCTAAAATTAAATCGATCTTGGTCCAAACTTCAGCTACACAGCCACCCCCACCACAACTACCACCCCAACCTTCACATAAATCCACACAAAATATAGGCACTGCAAGTAAATATGTGCCAACTCCCAAATCTGGCAATGTGGATGAATTTGAGAAGGTTTTTTGTCTAGGCCCAGTTGGTATAAACGGGGGGGGCCAAAAGGCAACAAAGAACCAGTACCCCCAGACACCAACTTTGGAACAAGACAAAATAGAACAGACCAGGTCCAACAGATATCCACAGAGGAGTCAAAAGAGGGGACATTACACGAAATACCAGTAATGAATAATGTTATTAACATCTCTGACTACATATTAACTGACCTTGAAATTAAGGTCTTAAATAAAGGCCTTAGTTTTGTTCCTACTTCTAATTTCAATTTGTTCGCAACTCTTTTAGATGTGAACAAGTTGATTAGAAATCTGACACTAAGAAAATTTTACAAACAAATTATAGCATGATTAAGTGACAACAGTCACGAAACGTTGCTCTATCTTTTGTCAATAAAGATACTTTTTAAGCAAATTGTGCTGTGGACATATCCATGTTACATGCAGTCAGTCTCAGAGAAATTAGATTTGGATGATTGAAAGGACCTTGTATTAGAAGGTCCTGTCTCAGAGGCAGAGTCCATGGTGGAAAGGATGACATGTACACTAGGTCTGCATACCAGGTCCTGCGTGGCCACGCAGGCACTATCAGAATCACTGATGCTCTCTCCTGTTTAATTTTGGCAATCAGTCGAGGGAGCAGAGGAAACGGTGGAAACACATAAGCCAGGTTGAAGAACCAAGGCGCTGCTAGAGCATCTATCAGCGTTGCTTCTGGGTCACTGGACCTGGATCCGTAACAAGGAAGCTTGGCGTTCTGGCGAGATGCCATGAGATCCAATTCTGGTTTGCCCCAACGATGGACCAGTTGAGCAAACAACTCCGGATGGAGTTCTCACTCCCCCGGATGAAAAGTCTGACGACTTAGAAAATCCGCCTCCCAGTTCTCTACGCCTGGGATGTGGATCGCTGACAGGTGGCAAGAGTGAGACTCTGCCCAGCGAATTATCTTTGAGACTTCTAACATCGCTAGGGAACTCCTGGTTCCCCCTTGATGGTTGATGTAAGCCACAGTCGTGATGTTGTCCGACTGAAATCTGATGAACCTTAGGGTTGCTAACTGAGGCCAAGCTAGAAGAGCATTGAATATTGCTCTCAACTCCAGAATATTTATTGGGAGGAGTTTCTCCTCCCGAGTCCACGATCCCTGAGCCTTCAGGGAGTTCCAGACTGCGCCCCAACCTAGAAGGCTGGCATCTGTTGTTACAATCGTCCAATCTGGCCTGCGAAAAGACATACCCTTGGACAGATGGACCCGAGATAGCCACCAGAGAAGAGAATCTCTGGTCTCTCTATCCAGATTTAGTAGAGGGGACAAATCTGAGTAATCCCCATTCCACTGACTTAGCATGCATAATTGCAGCGGTCTGAGATGCAGGCGCGCAAATGGCACTATGTCCATTGCCGCTACCATTAAGCCGATTACTTCCATGCACTGAGCCACTGACGGGCGTGGAATGGAATGAAGGACACGGCAAGCATTTAGAAGTTTTGATAACCTGGACTCCGTCAGGTAAATTTTCATCTCTACAGAATCTATAAGAGTCCCTAGGAAGGAGACTCTTGTGAGTGGGGATAGAGAACTCTTTTCCACGTTCACTTTCCACCCATGCGACCTCAGAAATGCCAGAACTATCTCTGTATGAGACTTGGCAATTTGAAAGCTTGACGCCTGTATCAGGATGTCGTCTAGATAAGGAGCCACCGCTATGCCCGCAGTCTTAGAAACGGCAGAAGTGAGCCCAGAACCTTTGTAAAAATTCTCGGGGCTGTGGCCAACCCGAAGGGAAGAGCTACAAATTGGTAATGCCTGTCTAGAAAAGCAAACCTTAGGAACCGATGATGATCTTTGTGAATCGGTATGTGAAGGTAGGCATCCTTTAAATCCACTGTGGTCATGTACTGACCCTCTTGGATCATGGGTAGGATGGTCCGAATAGTTTCCATTTTGAATGATGGAACTCTGAGGAATTTGTTTAAGATCTTTAGATCCAAAATTGGTCTGAAGGTTCCCTCTTTCTTGGGAACCACAAACAGATTTGAATAAAACCCCTGTCCTTGTTCCGTCCGTGGAACTGGATGGATCACTCCCATTACTAGAAGGTCTTGCACACAGCTTAGGAATGCCTCTTTCTTTATCTGGTTTGCTGATAACCTTGAAAGATGAAATCTCCCTTGTGGAGGAGAAGCTTTGAAGTCCAGAAGATATCCCTGAGATATGATCTCCAACGCCCAGAGATCCTGAACATCTCTTGCCCACGCCTGGGCGAAGAGAGAAAGTCTGCCCCCCACTAGATCCGCTTCCGGATAGGGGGCCATTCCTTAATGCTGTCTTGGGGGCAGCAGCAGGCTTTCTGGCCTGCTTGCCCTTGTTCCAGGACTGGTTAGGTTTCCAGGCCTGTATGGAATGAGCAACAGTTCCCTCTTGTTTTGAAGCGGAGGAAGTTGATGCTGCTCCTGCCTTGAAATTTCGAAAGGCACGAAAATTAGACTGTTTGGCCTTTGATTTGGCCCTGTCCTGAGGAAGGGTATGACCCTTGCCTCCAGTAATGTCAGCAATAATTTCCTTCAAGCCAGGCCCGAATAGGGTCTGCCCCTTGAAAGGAATGTTGAGTAATTTAGACTTTGAAGTCACGTCAGCTGACCAGGATTTAATCCATAGCGCCCTACGCGCCTGGATGGCGAATCCAGAATTCTTAGCCGTTAGTTTAGTCAAATGAACAATGGCATCAGAAACAAATGAGTTAGCTAGCTTAAGCGTTCTAAGCTTGTCAATAATTTCATTCAATGGAGCTGTCTGGATGGCCTCTTCCAGGGCCTCAAACCAGAATGCCGCCGCAGCCGTGACAGGCGCAATGCATGCAAGGGGCTGTAAAATAAAACCTTGTTGAATAAACATTTTCTTAAGGTAACCCTCCAATTTTTTATCCATTGGATCTGAAAAAGCACAACTGTCCTCAACCGGGATAGTGGAACGCTTTGCTAAAGTAGAAACTGCTCCCTCCACCTTAGGGACCGTCTGCCATAAGTCCCGTGTAGTGGCGTCTATTGGAAACATTTTTCTAAATATAGGAGGTGGGGAAAAGGGCACACCGGGTCTATCCCACTCCTTGCTAATAATTTCTGTAAGCCTTTTAGGTATAGGAAAAACGTCAGTACACACCGGCACCGCATAGTATCTATCCAGCCTACACAATTTCTCTGGAATGGCAACTGTGTTACAGTCATTCAGAGCAGCTAATACCTCCCCAAGCAATACACAGAGGTTCTCAAGCTTAAATTTAAAATTAGAAATCTCTGAATCAGGTTTCCCCGAGTCAGAGATGTCACCCACAGACTGAAGCTCTCCGTCCTCATGTTCTGCATACTGTGACGCAGTATCAGACATGGCTCTAACAGCATTTGCACGCTCTGGATCTCTCCTAACCCCAGAGCTATCGCGCTTGCCTCTTAATTCAGGCAATCTAGATAATACCTCTGACAGGGTATTATTCATGATTGCAGCCATGTCCTGCAAGGTAATCGCTATGGGCGTCCCTGATGTAATTGGCGCCATATTAGCGTGCGTCACCTGAGCGGGAGGCGAAGGGTCTGACACGTGGGGAGAGTTAGTCGGCATAACTTCCCCCTCGACAGAACCCTCTGGTGATAATTATTTTATAGATAAAGACTGATATTTACTGTTTAAGGTGAAATCAATACATTTAGTACACATTCTCCTATGGGGCTCCACCATGGCTTTCAAACATAATGAACAAGTAGGTTCCTCTGTGTCAGACATGTTTAAACAGACTAGCAATGAGACTAGCAAGCTTGGAAAACACTTTAAAACAAGTTTACAAGCAATATAAAAAACGTTACTGCGCCTTTAAGAAACACAAATTTTCCCAAATTTTGAAATAACAGTGAAAAAATGCAGTTACACTAACGAAATTTTTACAGTGTATGTAATAAGTTAGCAGAGCATTGCACCCACTTGCAAATGGATGATTAACCCCTTAATACCAAAAACGGAATAACAAATGACAAAAACGTTTTTTAAACAGTCACAACAACTGCCACAGCTCTACTGTGGCTTTTTACCTCCCTCAATACGCCTTTTGAAGCCTTTTGAGCCCTTCAGAGAAGTCCTGGAGCATGCAGGAAGAAGCTGGAAGTCTGTGTCTAATTTTTGCTGCGCAAAAAAGCGCTAAAATAGGCCCCTCCCACTCATATTACAACAGTGGGAAGCCTCAGGGAACTGTTTCTAGGCAAAATTCAAGGCAGCCATGTGGAAAAAACTAGGCCCCAATAAGTTTTATCAGCAAACATATGTAAAAAACGATTAAACATGCCAGCAAACGTTTTAAAATACACTTTTATAAGAGTATGTATCTCTATTAATAAGCCTGATACCAGTCGCTATCACTGCATTTAAGGCTTTACTTACATTACTTCGGTATCAGCAGCATTTTCTAGCAAATTCCATCCCTAGAAAAATATTTTAACTGCACATACCTTATCGCAGGAAAACCTGCACGCTATTTCCCCTCTGAAGTTACCTCACTCCTCAGAATGTGAGAACAGCAAAGGATCTTAGTTACTTCTGCTAAGATCATAGAAAACGCAGGCAGATTCTTCTTCTAAATACTGCCTGAGATAAACAGTACACTCCGGTACCATTTAAAAATAACAAATTTTTGATTGAAGAAATAAACTAAGTATAAAACACCACAGTCCTCTTACGACCTCCATCTTAGTTGAGAGTTGCAAGAGAATGACTGGATATGGCAGTGAGGGGAGGAGCTATATAGCAGCTCTGCTGTGGGTGATCCTCTTGCAACTTGCTGTTGGGAAGGAGAATATCCCACAAGTAATGGATGATCCATGGACTGGTACACTTAACAAGAGAAATAAACTTTCATGATTCAGATAGAGCATGTAATTTTAAACAATTTTCCAATTTACTTTTATCACCAATTTTGCTTTGTTCTCTTGGAATTCTTAGTTGAAAGCTTAACCTAGGAGGTTCATATGCTAATTTCTTAGACCTTGAAGCCCACCTCTTTCAGATTGCATTTTAACAGTTTTTCACCACTAGAGGGTGTTAGTTCACATATTTCTTATAGATAACACTGTGCTCATGCACGTGAAGTAATCTGGGAGCAGGCACTGATTGACTAGACTGCAAGTCTGTCAAAAGAACTGAAAAAAGGGGCAGTTTGCAGAGGCTTAGATACAAGATAATCACATAGGTTAAAAGTATATTATTATAACTGAGTTGGTTATGCAAAACTGGGAAATGGGTAATAAAGGGATTATCTATCTTTTAAAACAATAAAAATTGTGGTGTAGACTGTCCCTTTAAGGTCTGTCTTTCTCTTTATGTAGAGATTGGTAGATCAGTCAGACAGTAGCACCTGAGATGGTCTGAAAAACGTGTCTATTTGTACAGTACTGACCTTGAAGTTTAATTTACCATCGTAATATTCACAGCCTTTATTAATGTGATGTAGGTATAAAAATGAATAATGTGAGCAGCAGTGTCTTATTTATTTTTATATATATATATATATATATATATATATATATATATATATATATATATATATATATATATATATATAAAAAGCTTTGCAATCATAACCAAGAAATTTTTTATTTTTTTTTCACTGTTTTTCTGCGCTCCTCCCGAAGGTCCGGTGTTGAAGCGGAGACCCGGCACAATGGAGAGTGGGTGGGGGACACACCCCCTGTGGGTATCCAATAGATAGGCTGCAAATTCAGGCGTGTCTGCCACACAAGCCCCAAATAGAGACAGAATACAAAAAAGTAAACTAGCGCTCTGAAATATAAGATAATTGCTCTAAAGATACTGTGAGCAACAAAGTAGAAGAAAGAATAATGTTCCAGGCAACCGGCTATAAAAATAAAACAAACTTTATTCCACAATGATAAAAAAGGACAAAACCAGGATGTCCTATAAATGAGCCAGCAGTGACTAACAATCAGGCAAGTGGGCTGATCCCCATGCAGACATGTTTCGTGCGCCAGGCGCACTTGTTCACTGCTGAAGCACCGGGCGCACGAAACATGTCTGCATGGGGATAAGCCCACTTGCCTGATTGTTAGAGTCACTATATATATCTTACAGGAGTGTATATTTTCTAGTACTGTACAACCCTACTTGGGAAAAGGCTGTTTCTTTCATGTAATTGGCAAGAGTCCATGAGCTAGTTATGTATGGGATATAAAATCCTACCAGGAGGGGCAAAGTTTCCCAAACCTCAAAATGCCTATAAATACACCCCTCACCACACACACAATTCAGTTTTACAAACTTTGCCTCCTATGGAGATGGTGAAGTAAGTTTGTGCTAAGATTTCTACATTGACATGCGCTTCTTAGCATTTTGAAGCCCGATTCCTCTCAGAGTACAGCGAATGTCAGAGGGATGTGAAGGGAGTATCACCTATTGAATGCAATGGTTTTCCTCAAGGGAGATCTATTTCATAGGTTCTCTGTTATTGGTCGTAGAGATTCATCTCATACCTCCCTTTTCAGATCGACAATATACTCTCATGTACCATTACCTCTACTGATAACTGTTTCAGTACTGGTTTGACTATCTGCTATATGTGGATGGGTGTCTTTCGGTAAGTATGTTTTTATTACTTAAGACACCTCAGCTATGGTTTGGGACTTTATGCATTAATATAAAGTTCGGTAAGTATGTTTTTATTACTTAAGACACCTCAGCTCTGGTTTATGACTTTATGCATTAATATAAAGTTTTGGGGAAAGTAAATTTTAAGAAATTTAGTCTTTTTTCAATTGACTACATTTTCAAATTGTGGGCTGGATTAGGCTCACGGGTGCGCCAAATGCTACACTTTATTGCGTCATTCTTGGCGCAAGAATTTTTTGGCGCAAAAGGCACGTCCGTTGACGCAAGTTCATCATTTCCGGCGTCATAGTTGACGCCGAGTTCTTCACACAGGGTGCGTCAGTGACACGAGTGTGTCATTTCCGGATATGCTATTTGCCTCTTGCCTTTTTCTTTGTCAGAGGGCTATGCTATTTGCATTTTTTCCCATTCCTGAAACTGTCATATAAGGAAATTGATAATTTTGCTTTATATATTGTTTCTTCTTTTACATTTTGCAAGATGTCTCAATCTGATCCTGTCTCAGAAGTATCTGTTGGAACTTTGCTGCCTGACATCGGTTCTACCAAAGCTAAGTGCATTTGTTGTAAAATTGTGGAGATTATATCCCCGAATGTCATTTGTATTAGTTGTCATGATAAACTTTTACATGCAGACAATGTGTCCATCAGTAATAGTACATTGCCAGTTGCAGTTCCTTCAACTTCTAATGTACATGATATACCTATGAATTTTAAAGAATTTGTTACTTTATTCTATTCAGAAGGCTTTGTCTGCATTTCTGCCTTCTAATAATCGTAAAAGGTCTTTTAAAACTTCTCATAAAGTTGATGAAATTTCAAATGACCGACAACATAATGAATTATCCTCCTCTGATGAGGATCTATCTGATTCAGAAGATCCTTCCTCAGATTTTGACACTGACAAATCTACTTATTTATTTAAAATAGAGTATATTCGTTCTTTGTTAAAAGAAGTGCTAATTACTTTGGATATTGAGGAAGTTAGTCCTCTTGATATTAAAACTAGTAAACATTTAAATTCTGTTATTAAACCTTCTGTGGTTACTCCAGAGGTCTTCCCTATTCCTGATGCTATTTCTGATATGATTTCTAAGGAATGTAATAAGCCAGGTACTCCTTTAAATCCTTCAAGGTTTAAAAAATTGTATCCTTTACCAGCTATTTCAATAGAGTTTTGTGAAAAGATCAACAAAGTTGATGGGGCTATTTCTACTCTTGCTAAACGTACCACTATTCCTATGGAAGATAGTACTTCCTTTAAGGATCCTTTAGATAGGAAACTTGAACCTTATCTAAGGAAAGCCTATTTATATTCAGGTCATCTTCTTAGGCCTGCAATTTCCTTGGCTGATGTTGCAGCTGCATCAACTTTTTGGTTGGAGAATTTAGCGCAACAAGAATTGGATTCTGACTAATCTAGCATTGTTCGCAACATGCTAATCATTTTATTTGTGATGCTATTTTTGTCTTTATCTATTTTAGCTAGAAGAGCTTTGTGGCTTAAATCTTGGAATACTGATATGACATCTAAGTCTAGATTACTATCTCTTTCTTTCTAAGGTAATAATTTATTTGGTTCTTAGTTGGTTCTCAGTTGGATTCTATTATTTAAACTGTTACTGGGGGAAAGGGAGTTTTTTTCCCTCAGGATAAAAAACCTTACGGTAAATCTAGGGCTTCTAATCGTTTTCGTTCCTTTCGTCAAAATAAGGAACAAAAACCTAATCCTTCCCCCAAGGAATCTGTTTCCAACTGGAAGCCTTCCTCAAATTGGAATAAATCCAAGCCTTTTAAGAAACCAAAGTCAGCCCCCTAAGTCCGCATGAAGGTGCGGCCCTCATTCCAGCACAGCTGGTAGGGGACAGATTAAGGTTTTTCAAGGATGTTTGGATAAATTCTGTCCAAAATCAATGGATTAATAGCATTGTCTCTCAAGGGGTACCGAATAGGATTCAGAGTAAGACCTCCCATGAGAAGATTTTTTTCTCTCACGCATCCCAGTTAATCCAGTAAAAGCTCAGGCTTTCCTGAAGTGTGTTTCAGACCTGGAGGTTTCAGGGGTAATCATGCCAGTTCCTTTTCAGGAACAAGGTCTGGGGTTTTATTCAAATCTATTCATTGTCCCAAAGAAAGAAAATTCATTCAGACCAGTTCTGAATCTGAAAATTTTGAATCGTTATGTAAGAGTACCAACTTTCAAGATGGTGACTATAAGGACTATTCTGCCTTTTGTTCAGCAAGGACATTATATGTCCACATTAGGAATTGAGTATGGGTGGGGGAAGGGCAGAGTATGCTATAAACAGGAAGTCAGTATTATTGAGGCTAATAACCAAAAGTATTATAATTTTATAACCACTATGTCCACAATAGACTTGCAGGATGCATACCTTCATATTCTGATTCATCCAGAACATTATCAGTTCCTGAGATTCTCTTTTCTAGACAAGCATTACCAATTTGTTGCTCTTCCATTTGGCCTAGCAACAACTCCAAGAATCTTTTCAATCAGAGAACTGGGTATTGCGGTGTTTCCTTATTTGGACGATATCTTGGTACTAGCTCAGTCTTTTCGTTCTGCAGAATCTCACACAAATCAACTAGTGTTGTTTCTTCGAAAACATGATTGGAGGATCAATTTACCAAAAAGTTCCTTGATTCCTAAGACAAGGGTTACCTTTTAGGTTTCCAGATAGATTCAGTGACCATGACTCTGACTCTAACAGACAAGAGACGTTTAAAATTGGTTGCAGCCTGTCGGCACCTTCAGTCTCAGTCATTCCTTTCAGTGGCTATGTGCATGAAAGTTTTAGGTCTCATGATTGCAGCATCGGACGCGATTCCCTTTGCTCGTTTTCACATGCAACCTCTCCAGCTTTGTATGCTGAATCAATGGTGCCGGGATTATACAAAGATATCACAATTAATATCCTTAAATCCCAATGTTCCACACTCTCTGACGTGGTGGTTAAATCACCAGCGTTTAGTTCAAGGGGCCTCTTTTGTTCGGCCAACCTGGACTGTGATCACAACAGATGCAAGTCTTTCAGGTTGGGGAGCTGTCTGGGGATCTCTGATAGAACAAGGGGTTTGGAAATCTCAAGAGGTGAGATTACCAATCAATATTTTAGAACTCCGTGCAATATTCAGAGCTCTTCAGTTTTGGCCTCTGTTGAAGAGAGAACCGTTCATCTGTTTTCAGACAAACAATATCACAACAGTGGCATATGTCAATCATCAGGGCAGGACTCGCAGTCCCCAAGCTATGAAAGTAGTATCTCGGATACTTGCTTGGGCGGAATCCAGCTCCTGTCTAATTTCTGCGGTTCATATCCCAGGTGTAGACAATTGGGAGGCGGATTATCTCAGCCGTCAGACTTTACATCTGGGGGAGTGGTCCCTACATCCAGATATGTTTTCTCAGATTGTTCAGATGTGGGGTCTTCCAGAGATAGATCTGATGGCCTCTCATCTAAACAAGAAACTTCCCAGATACCTGTCCAGGTCCAGGGATTTTCAGGCAGAAGCAGTGGATGCGCTGACACTTCCTTGGTGTTATCAACCTGCTTATATTTTCCCGCATCTAGTTCTTCTTCCAAGAGTGATCTCCAAAATCATCATGGAACAATCGTTTGTGTTGCTGGTGGCTCCAGCATGGCCCCACAGGTTTTGGTATGCAGATCTTTTTCGGATGTCCAGTTGCCAACCTTGGTCACTTCCGTTAAGACTGGACCTACTGTCTCAAGGTCCATTTTTCCATCAGGATCTCAAATCATTAAATTTGAAGGTATGGAAATTGAACGCTTAGTGCTAAGTCAGAAGTTTCTCTGACTCAGTGATTAATATTATGTTACAAGCTCGTAAATCTATTTCTAGAAAGATTTATTATCGAGTTTGGAAGACTTACATTTCATGGTGTTCTTCTCATAAATGCTCTTGGCGTTCTTTTAGAATTCCTAGAATTTTACAGTTTCTTCAGGATGGTTTTGGATAGGGCTTTGTCTGCAAGTTCCTTGAAGGGACAAATCTCTGCTCTTTCTGTTTTATTTCACAGAAAGATTGCTAATCTTCCTGATATTCACTGTTTTGTTCAGGCTTTAGTTCGTATTAAGCCTGTCATTAAATCAATTTCTCCTCCTCGGAGTCTTAATTTGGTTTTGAAGGCGTTACAGGCTCCTCCATTTGAGCCTATGCACTCTTTGGACATTAAACTACTTTCTTTGAAAGTGTTGTTCCTTTTGGCCATCTCTTCTGCTAGAAGAGTTTCTGAGCTATCTGCTCTTTCTTGTAAATCTCCTTTTCTGATTTTACATCAGGATAAGGTGGTTTTGCGGACTTCATTTAAATTTTTACCTAAGGTTGTGAATTCTAACAACATTAGTAGAGAAATTGTTGTTCCTTCCTTGTGTCCTAATCCTAAAAATTATTTGGATGTGGTGAGAGCTTTGAAATATTATGTTAAAGCTACTAAAGATTTCAGGAAGACTTCTAGTCTATTTGTTATATTTTCTGGTCCTAGGAAAGGTCAGAAGGCCTCTGCTATTTCCTTGGCTTCTTGGTTAAAGCTTTTGATTCATCAAGCTTATTTGGAGTCGGGTCAGGCCCCGCCTCAGAGAATTACAGCTCATTCTACTAGATCAGTCTCCACTTCGTGGGCTTTTAAGAATGAAGCTTCAGTTGATCAGATTTGCAAAGCGGCAACTTGGTCCTCTTTGCATTCTACCATTTTGATGTATTTGCTTCTTCAGAAGCAGTTTTTGGTAGAAAAGTTCTACAGGCAGCTGTTCCAGTTTGATTCTTCTACTGATGTTTTAAGTTTTTCTTTTCATTATGAGAATAACTTATATTTTGGGTTGTGGATTATTTTTTCAACGGAAAATGGCTGTTTATTTTTATCCCTCCCCCTCTAGTGACTCTTGAGTGGAGTTCCACATCTTGGGTATTGATATCCCATACGTCACTAGCTCATGGACTCTTGCCAATTACATGAAAGAAAACCTAATTTATGTAAGAATTTACCTGATAAATACATTTCTTTCATATTGACAAGAGTCCATGAGGCCCACCCTTTTTATGGTGGTTATGATTTTTTTGTATAAAGCACAATTATTTCCAAATTTCTTTGTTGATGCTTTTTACTCCTTTCTTTATCACCCCACTACTTGGCTATTCGTTAAACTGAATTGTGGGTGTGGTGAGGGGTGTATTTATAGGCATTTTGAGGTTTGGGAAACTTTGCCCCTCCTGGTAGGATTGTATATCCCATACGTCACTAGCTCATGGACTCTTGCCAATATGAAAGAAATTAATTTATCAGTTAAGTTCTTACATAAATTATGTTTTTCACAAGTTTTTTTTGCTGATGCTATAAAGTGAATCAACATAATATACAAATAATTGATATGACAACTTGTATATTCTGATTTTGAACCTATAAAGGAAATGCATAAACTGGCTGATGAGAACAGCTTCCACAGCTTTACTGATGGACAGCAACAAACACTTATTTAAATTCTTTATTTTATATTTAACAAAAAAGTGCTGGTAAACTCTCCCCTTTATAAATATAGATCCAAAATGCTATTAATATTTTAGATGGAGTTTCATTTATCAGTTGTAATGAAGATGTGCTATATCTTACTTTTTCATACAGATATAAAATTTAAATACCCTGCACTCCACTGTCCACTTGAAAAGTAAATTATTATGTGAGCTATCGGTTTGAATTGTTCTCCAATCAGCGCCATAGCTACAGCGCAACTTCATTACAACAAATTAATAAACCTCCATCTGAAATATCACTAACATTCTGGATCTGTTTTTATAAGGGGGAGAGTTTACCATCACTAAGTATTGTGTAACTTAAAATTAAAAGGGACAGTACACTTTTTTGAGATTTTAATATAGTTAAAAAAGGTTTAAAACTTGGCTAGTATGTCATTCTACAGCAAGACAACAAAAGTGTCTTATAAATAAAAAGTGTATATCTGACCATACTTATTTAAAGGGACATTAACCTGGATATAGCTACAGTAGCATAGTTACTACTCACCGTGATTGTGTTTATCCCTCTGTACCTGCAGCTCTCTTTAAAGCCATTCTTTTACAACAATATCACAGATCTGTGAATGCAAACTGTTTCTGACATTGTGCATGAATACTTAAACTTCAAGATGGCTGTGCCCAGTGTGAAGATGCAGTTTCACTAACCAGCTTTTATAAAGGGTTAAAAGAGAACGGCTTTGAAGAAAGCTGCAGACTCAAGAGGAAAAACAACAATATTCTCAGTAGTAACCAAGCTAAAGTAGTTGAACCCAGCAGTTTAATGTTCCTTTACAAAAGCAAGGGAATAAGTAAGAATCTATGTGTAATGTTTGAAGAATGGTGTGAGTAGAGGGCTACCTGAATTTTACAGGGAATACCATTTAAGTTACATCATTTTATTATTATTATTTTTTTATTTATTTATTTTTTTTAAAGGCAAGAAATACATCAACTCTCAAAGTCTTTGCGAACCAGGCATTAATAAAATGTTTATGAGTAATAACAAAATCGTTTCAATGCACATTTATTTTGCTGGCTTTTCCTGTTATTTAATTCCTAGGCTGGAGTAGATCCTGCAGGATTCTGAATTATTACCCTCAATGTTAGACACAGTGATTGATAAACTAAAATAAATTTAAATTTGTTTCTAACTGACCGCATGATAAAATAAACCAAACAGTTTAAAATTAATCTAAAAGCATTTATTATTTTAGACAACTCAGCAAAACAGAACTAAATAACTACTGTATACTATGCAGAATTATTTTTTTTAAATGTCCTTTTAAAGGGATTTCTGTTTTGTAAATTTAAGACAAAATATGTTCTACCATGTCTTTCTTTACAAGTCTACATTTTGACAATGATTTTATATAGGTAACATTATTCCTTAAAACACAATACTAAGTACTGAGGGAGTGAAGATCTTACGGTATATAAAAGTTCCACTGGAGTAACTGGACTTGTAAAGATTGTACGTAGACATCGCAAGCATGCTTCAATAAATCGAAGGTCTGCTGAAAGCAACCCTAGAAGTGCAAAGAAGGGTCTCTATTAGAAGAAATGTAAGCCAAAATTGACAATACTGTGTAGGCGAGTAGATCTGGTGTTTATCTAGACGAAATGCGTTGGTGTATAGACTGATTTGTATGTAATAAGCTGGCATTAGACTAAAGCCCTTACACTGATTAACTGCTTATAGTTTTTATTTGTTATTTGGCAAGTTACTGGCAACAAGTGTGTGGTTTTACATTGAGCTACCTTGCAACAAGGCTGGGATGATGTGGCAGTCTAGCAGTGATTTCACATTGTTTTCTGTGCCCATGGACAAGCTACCCAGAACCACAGCACATTCAGTTCTTAGATCAGAACTCGAGGTCTCTTGCTGAAGTAAATACAACAGCCTGCAGAGAAAGAAATATGCATTAGAATGTGAAAGGTCCCACATGCAGAAAACATCCACCATTAGAAAGCACTTAACTTAACTATTTTATATTAAACACGCTCATATGTAGCATATTGCTGACATTAAAGTGTACTCCATTAGAGGGCTGCTCGGAGGGGCTCAGTTGTGTGTTCCTAAAAGTACAGTGACTGTTAACATGATGTGCTTAAAGTGACAGTAGATCCTAGTGTTTGTGAAACTCTATGATTTACCAATGGAACAAATACAGGGGACTCCATGCTGAAAGTGCCTTTATTTGTCTGGAGTGTTCGACGCGCATAGCTCCTCAGGCAGCCCACGGCAGAACGCTATTTTGCTGTGAGGTAATGTTTCCACCTCTTAGAAAATAGTCGTGCACGCCAACTGGCGCCATGCCGGATAGCTAGCACATTATTGGCTAAGTTCACTTCACAGCAAAATAGCCTTCTGCCGTGGGCTGCCTGAGGCACTCAGCACAGCAAACACTTCAGACAAATAAAGGAACTTTCCGCATGAAAGTCCCCTTTATTTGCTGCACTGGTAAATCCTAGCGTTTCACAAATGCTAGGATTTACTATCACTTTAAACATAAAACCCAAACATTTTCTTTCATGATTCAGATAGAGTATATTATTTAAACAACGTTCCAATTTACCTCTATTACCAAATTAGATTCATTCTCTTGCTATCCTTTATAGGAGGAGTAGCAATGAACTACTGGTAGCTCGCTGAATACATCTAGTTAGCCAATAGCAATGTGTGTAGCCATCAACCACCAGCTAGCTTCCAGTAGTGTAGGATATGTACATATTCTTTTTAAACAAAGCATACCAAGAAAACAAGGTAAAAATAGAAGTGAATTTAAAAGAGTCTTAAAGGGACATTAAACACTTTGAGATGATAATATAAAAATGATAAATCGTAAATAAAAAGTCTGCAATATATTTTAATTATTTATTTTGTCCCCATTTTCCTTTAATTCCATTCTGAAATTGTGAGCTTTTCAGTTCCTGTTAGAAATGGAAGTGCAGAACACTGTTATATTCCACACAGCCATTGGCTGCACACTCTAGTGACATATTGACCTAGTGACCTATTTATAACTGTCTTTAATTGGCCACACAGAGAAGATAACCTAAGTTACAACACGGTAGCTCCCATTGTTTTATAGACATTAAAACTTTACACTTATTTTGTCACTATTTAAACAGCTAATGAAACTTTAAAAATACATCTACATGTTATTCTCAGACTAATCTTTTCTTTGAATTCATTATTCTATCTAGCATTTGCTTAGTGTTTAATGTCCCTTTAAAATTACCTGTGCTGTGTGCTATCTGAATCATGCAAGTTTCATTTTGACTTTCCTATCCTTTTTAGCGATATATATGGGCAAGTGAGTGAGATCATTGGGATACATAGGTGAGCCTCTTTAGAGGGACTGGGAAATTTTCAAAGAATTTTATATTTAAAAAAAAAAAAAAGTATAAACTAAACTAAAGCTCTAGATTCCTGTAGCAGATTTAAACTCCTCTGTTACTAGAAAAAACAGAATTTATGCTTACCTGATAAATTTCTTTCTCTTGTGATCTATCGAGTCCACGGATTCATCCATACTTGTGGGATATTCTCCTTCCCTACAGGAAGTGGCAGAGAGAGCACCCACAGAAGAGCTGTCTATATAGCTCCACCCTTAGCTCCACCCCCCAGTCATTCAACCGAAGGCTAGGAAGAAAAAGGAGAAACTATAGGGTGCAGTGGTGACTGAAGTTTTTTATATAAAAATATACTACCTGTCTTAAATCGACAGGGCGGGCGGTGGACTCGATACATCACAAGAGAAAGAAATTTATCAGGTAAGCATAAATTCTGTTTTCTCTTGTAAGATGTATCGAGTCCACGGATTCATCCATACTTGTGGGATACCAATACCAAAGCTTTATGACACGGATGAAGGGAGGGACAAGACAGGTTCCTTAAACGGAAGGCACAACTGATTGTAGAACCTTTCTCCCAAAAATAGCCTCCGAAGAAGTAAAAGAATCGAATTTGGAAAATTTGGAAAAAGTATGAAGCGAAGACCAAGTCGCCGCCTTACAAATCTGTTCAACAGAAGCCTCATTTTTAAAAGCCCATGTGGAAGCCACTGCTCTTGTAGAATGAGCAGCAATTCTTTCAGGAGGCTGCTGGCCAGCAGTCTCATAAGCCATACGGATGATGCTTTGCAGCCAAAAAGAAAGAGAGGTAGCGATAGCCTTTTGACCTCTCCGCTTACCAGAATAGACAACAAACAATGAAGACGTTTGACGGAAATCTTTGGTTGCTTGTAAGTAGAACTTTAAAGCACGAACCACATCAAGATTGTGTAACAGACGTTCCTTCTTTGAAGAAGGATTAGGACACAGCGAAGGAACAACAATTTCCTGATTGATATTCCTATTAGAAACAACCTTAGGAAGGAATCCAGGTTTGGTACGTAAAACCACCTTATCTGCATGGAAAATAAGATAAGGTGAGTCACACTGTAAAGCAGATAACTCAGAAACTCTTTGTGCCGAAGAGATAGCTACTAAAAACAAAACTTTCCAAGATAGAAGCTTAATATCCATGGAATGCATAAGTTCAAACGGAACCCCTTGAAGAACTTTAAGAACCAAGTTTAGGCTCCATGGCGGAGCAACAGGTTTAAAT
The DNA here is from genome assembly GCF_027579735.1 of Bombina bombina. Classification (NCBI taxonomy): domain Eukaryota; kingdom Metazoa; phylum Chordata; class Amphibia; order Anura; family Bombinatoridae; genus Bombina; species Bombina bombina. Next base: position 560,944,198 of record NC_069499.1, on the reverse strand, counting down.
ACAGGCTTGATCATGACCAAGGCCTGACTAAACGCTTGAACGTCTGGGACATCTGCCAGACGTTTGTGTAAAAGAATAGACAAAGCAGATATTTGTCCCTTTAAGGAACTAGCTGATAATCCCTTCTCCAATCCTTCTTGGAGAAAAGACAAAATTCTAGGAATCCTAATCTTACTCCATGAGTAACCCTTGGATTCACACCAACAAAGATATTTGCGCCAAATCTTATGATAGATTTTCCTGGTGACAAGCTTTCTAGCCTGAATCAGGGTATCAATGACCGACTCAGAGAAACCACACTTTGATAGAATCAGGTGTTCAATCTCCAAGCAGTCAGACGCAGAGAAATTAGATTTGGATGCTTGAACGGACCTTGGATTAGAAGGTCCTGCCTCCTCTAATGGAGTCTCCACCTGGAGAGCCTCTTCTAGAGCCTCAAACCAGAAAGCCGCTGCAGTAGTTAAAGTGACAATGCATGCAATAGGTTGGAGAAGAAAACCTTGATGAACAAAAATTTTCTTTAGGAGACCCTCTAATTTTTTATCCATAGGATCTTTGAAAGCACAACTGTCTTCGATAGGTATAGTTGTACGCTTAGCAATAGTAGAAATAGCTCCCTCCACCTTAGGAACAGTCTGCCACGAGTCCTGTATGGTGTCAGATATGGGAAACATTTTCTTAAAAACAGGAGGGGGAGCAAACGGAATACCTAGTCTATCCCACTCCTTAGTAACAATAGTCAGTGTAAACAGGAACCTCTAAGTATCTGTCCATTTTACACAATTCCTCTGGGACCACTATAGGGTCACAATCATCTAGAGTCGCTAATACCTCCTTGAGCAATAAGCGGAGGTGTTCAAGCCTAAATTTAAAGGCCGTCAAATCAGAATCTGTCTGAGGGAGCGTCTTTCCTAAATCAGAAATCTCTCCCTCAGATAACAAATCCCTTACCCCTACTTCAGAACATTGTGAGGGTATATCGGATACGGCTATTAAAGCGTCAGACGGTTCAGCATTTGTTCTTAACCCAGAGCTTACACGCTTTCCTTGTAAACCAGGCAGTTTAGAGAAAACCTCTGTGAGGGTTTTATTCATAACTGTGGCCATGTCTTGTAAAGTAAATGAATTTGACGCACTAGAGGTACTTGGCGTCACTTGTGCAGGCGTTACTGGTTGTGACACTTGGGGAGAGCTAGATGCTAAACCCTCATTTCCTTCTAACTGAGAATCATATATTGCAATATTTTTAAGTGCTAAAATATGCTCTTTATAATTTATAGACATATCAGTGCAAGTGGGACACATTCTAAGAAGGGGTTAACACCTTGCCACAGCTCTGCTGTGGTGCCTACCTGCCCTTTAGGAACGATTTGTGGGGAAAAAAACCTCTTTACAGCCCTCAAATACAGCAGGAATCTCTAGAGAAGTAGCTGGATGCTTCTGAGGTAAATAAACTGTGCAACGGAAAATAGGCCCCTCCCACCTCACTCGAAGTTATGGGGCCTAAAAAACACCACAGAGTGTTTCTTAAACTAGCCATGTGGGTTAATAACCCTTAAAGTCCCTCAAAAAACATTTTATTTGTAACTAAACCAAAACGTTTTTTCCTATTAGTGTTACCAGTAACTATGAGCCCTTTATGCAAGCTTGGATTCCTCTTTTACTGAATACAGCTTACCCTTCCCTCATGGGGATATTGCCAGCCTTTTCTAGAAATAACACAGTCTGTCTAGATAGAAAAAAATAGACTGAACATACCTTAATGCAGTTTAGCCTGCAAACTGTTCCCCCAACTGAAGTTTTCCTGTACTCTTCAGCCCTTGTAAGAACAGCAGTGGATCTTAGTTACAAAATGCTAAGATCATCATCCTCCTTGCAGAAATCTTCATCCCTTTTCTGCCAGAGAGTAAATAGTACACACCGGTACCATTTAAAATAACAAACTTTTGCTTGAGAAAATATAAACTAACATTTTTGTCACCACACTCACTTTGCCCTTCCTAGCAGTTAAGCAGGCAGAGAGAATGATTGGGGGGTGGAGCTAAGGGAGGAGCTATATAGACAGCTCTGCTGTGGGTGCTCTCTCTGCCACTTCCTGTAGGGAAGGAGAATATCCCACAAGTATGAATGAATCCGTGGACTCGATACATCTTACAAGAGAAATAAGAATTATGTATGTAAGTAATTAACTGTAGATTTTTATTAACTCCTTAAAGTGATTGTAAACTTGAGCATAGTCGCTCAAGTCATAGAAAAGAATTAAAAAAATTAATGAGACTTTTATTCATGCAATGTGTAGGATATACTTATTTTCTACTATTTTCAGCTTGTAATGCCAGAATGGTAAGCGCTGTTCCTCCACCCGCCATATCCGTTAACTGATTGACAGATGACTTATCTGTAATCCACAAATCATTGTTTAGTGGATTGCAGATGAGTCATCTGTCAATCAATTGACGAATATGGCGGACGGAGAAACGGCGCTAACCGTTCTGGCATTAAAAGGTGAAAATATCAGAAGATAAGTATATCCTACACATTTCATGAATGAAAGTCTCATTCATTTTCTAAATTCTTTCCTATGACTTGAGCGACTATGCTCAAGTTTATAATCACTTTAAAGGGACATGAAACCCAAAAATGTTCTTTCATGATTTTGAAAGTGCATGCAATTTTAAACAACTTTCCAGTTTACTTATATTATTTAATTTGCTTCCTTCTCTTGTTATCCTTTGCTGAAAGGTTTATCTAGGTAAGCTCAGGAGCAGCAAAGACCTAGGTTCTAGCTGCTAATTAGTGGCTGCAAATTTATGCATATTTTCATTGGCTCACCCATTTGATCAGTGCATTGCTGCTACTTCAACAAATTATACTAAAAGAATGAAGCCAATCTGAAAATAGAAGTAAACTGGAAATTTGTTTTTTTTTTCAAATCTTTTTATGGTTAGAAAGAAGCAGACAAAAACACAATCAAAAACATTAAGAAGACAAACATAATGGGAAAAAAAAAAAAGTTTGGGGGACACAGCCCATTTTAGTTTCCGAGACGCAGCTCAGATATATCTTACCCCCTAACTAATTACTCTTAGTTAGAGACAACAACACCAAATCAATACTTCTCCATAGACTCCAGATTTTATTCTTCTTTGTTTTTTATTAAACTATTTGTCACTTCCATCCCTTTTCTAAATTTTCCTCCTTATAAACCAACAGAGGTATATCCTACAGTGATGCTTTGATTTAAATTGTTGAAGATTACCTTAATCTTACTTTAAACCAATTATTCTCAAAGACTCTCCTGAAAAAATCAGATATCCTAAAAAAAAGATACAATTTGAAAACAAATAGACAAAAGGAGGATACCTTGCACCTCTAAAAAGTAGTATACCCTAGAAAGTTGTGCGAATTAGATCATATCTATTATCCATGCTCCTCCCAACCATTGAACTATATAACAGGGGGTGAGGGGTGTAATGGAAAGAGCAAAGCGACTTAAATCAGTATAAGATCCCCCCTTAACATAGCATTCTGAACATATAAAGTATTAACAAATGGATATATATATATATTGTTTTTGCACATTTACAGACATAGTCTTTATATAGCAACCCCACTTCCAAAAAATATTATTGATATCTAGTTCTACATTTAACATATAATCCAAATGTTCTAAAAAAAAATTTGCTTTAATAGTATTTAATAATTGTGTGAAACTCAGGGTTTTTTTAGATTTCCAAGAAGAGAAGATTATATTTCTCCCACACATAATTACAATATTAATGAATATAGAACTAACCTTCTCCCATTTACCTTCTATTAAGAAGATAGCATCTCTTTTTTGAAGATAGATATACTGTCCGATCGTCTTAGATAACCAGAATGCCATTTTAAACCATAGTTCCCTTACCTTGGGGCAGTACCAAATTCAGTGCATCAGATTAGCTGCGGGGAAATTACATCTATGACATGCAGCATTCTTATTTCCATTTCCCCCCCCCCCCAGCTAGCTAGACAACTAGGTGTAATATATGCTCTATTTAAAAGTTTGATATGAGATTCACGCCATGGACTATATGGAGTTGCACAGTTGAACTACAATCTTCTGACCATTTCAGCGTGAGTTTATCCAAAATATTAATCCCCTCTCTTTCCATGATTAACCCATACCAAAATGAAATAGAATAAAACCCTGCCCTAAACAATGTGCATCCGTTAATTATTGGCTCCCATACAGTGTTCAAATCTTGAAATACTATCTTGAGTGATTCAATGTAATGCCTAATTTGATTTGAATATGCCCTGTGTCAAGTCTATTACCTGTATTACTAAATCCAACCCCTTCTCCTTCCATTTATGGAAAACTTTAGATTCTATACCTCCAATAAATTCCGGGTTGCCTGTAATGGTTAGAAAAGATGAAAAGCCATACTTGATTCCCAACACTTAACACATCTTTTTCCAGGCCAAAATTGGATTTTTAAAAGTAATCATTTTTTTTATCTGTTCAGGGAACTTTGTAGATTTAACATGAATGAGTGCTTTTCTTTCAATCCCCTTCAAAATACTAGATTCATACTCCTGTACTACAAAGTGCTTACATTCTGTTAACCAATCTGGAATAAGTTTTAACAAACATACCCAATTATATCTTTGAATATTTGGCAAGTATAGATCTAAAACACTATTTTCTTTGAGAAAATCTAAATAATGCAATAATTGCTTTCTTTGTGCCCCATAAGAATCCTAAAATAGTCTTATTAAGTAATTTTAAATGTAATTTTTTAAGGAACAATGGTACATTTTGCATAAAATACAATATTTTCGGGAAAACTATCATTTTTATAACATTAATTTTACCATATAACAACAAGGGGAGGCATTCCCAACTCTTCAAATCTCTTTGTATCCGAGTAAAAAGTGGCTTATAGTTAAGATCATACCATTTTTCTGGACCTATACCAATATTAATTCCCAAATATTTAATATGATTCTTATTTATCTTAAAAGGCAGGGTATCTGGAGAATACCAATTCTTATTAATCCACAAAATTTTCGACTTTTCCATATTAATTTTATAACCTGAAAACGAACTGAGATGTTAACTAACTTCCCAATATTCTTCTTTAGGCTGCTAATAAATATCAACAGATCATCTGCATATAAAGCCAGATGCAGCTCCTTATCTCCTAACATAATGCCAGGCATCTGTTTCCTTAGCGTAACAGCTAGAGATTCAATAACTAAATTAAAAAGCAACGGAGAGATTGGGCAGCCTTGTCTTGTCCCTCTGTCTAGATTCAAAGAACCTGAGACCACCCCATTTACTATTAAAGATGAAAGAGGGTTGTTATATAGTAAAGACATATAAGTAAAGAATGCACCTTTAAGGTCAAACTGTATTAATCATTCAAATTATCTCTATGCACATAGTCAAAAGCTTTTTCTGCATCTACGGCCAAAATTGCTCTATCAATCTCCTGATCTGGATTCTCCTTACATTTATTCCAATAATAATCTAATGTTAAAAATATTTTCAGAAAATTAGTGAATGACGTTCTCCCTGCCATGAACTCTGTTTGATCTTTATGAATTAACCAATTTAAAAACATAATTTATGCTTACCTGATAAATTCCTTTCTTCTGTTGTGTGATCAGTCCACGGGTCATCATTACTTCTGGGATATAACTCCTCCCCAACAGGAAATGCAAGAGGATTCACCCAGCAGAGCTGCATATAGCTCCTCCCCTCTACGTCAGTCCCAGTCATTCGACCAAGAATCAACGAGAAAGGAGTAACCAAGGGTGAAGTGGTGACTGGAGTATAATTTAAAAAATATTTACCTGCCTTAAAACAGGGCGGGCCGTGGACTGATCACACAACAGAAGAAAGGAATTTATCAGGTAAGCATAAATTATGTTTTCTTCTGTTATGTGTGATCAGTCCACGGGTCATCATTACTTCTGGGATACCAATACCAAAGCAAAAGTACACGGATGACGGGAGGGATAGGCAGGCTCATTATACAGAAGGAACCACTGCCTGAAGAACCTTTCTCCCAAAAATAGCCTCCGAAGAAGCAAAAGTGTCAAATTTGTAAAATTTGGAAAAAGTATGAAGCGAAGACCAAGTTGCAGCCTTGCAAATCTGTTCAACAGAGGCCTCATTCTTAAAGGCCCAAGTGGAAGCCACAGCTCTAGTGGAGTGGGCTGTAATTCTTTCAGGAGGCTGCTGTCCAGCAGTCTCATAGGCTAAACGTATTATGCTACGAAGCCAAAAAGAGAGAGAGGTAGCAGAAGCTTTTTGACCTCTCCTCTGTCCAGAATAAACGACAAACAGGGAAGAAGTTTGGCGAAAATCTTTAGTTGCCTGCAAGTAGAACTTGAGGGCACGAACTACATCCAGATTGTGTAGAAGACGTTCCTTCTTTGAAGAAGGATTTGGACACAAGGATGGAACAACAATCTCTTGATTGATATTCCTGTTAGTGACTACCTTAGGTAAGAACCCAGGTTTAGTACGCAGAACTACCTTGTCTGAGTGAAAAATCAGATAAGGAGAATCACAATGTAAGGCTGATAACTCAGAGACTCTTCGAGCCGAGGAAATAGCCATTAAAAACAGAACTTTCCAAGATAACAATTTTATATCAATGGAATGAAGGGGTTCAAACGGAACACCTTGTAAAACGTTAAGAACTAAGTTTAAACTCCATGGTGGAGCAACAGCTTTAAACACAGGCTTGATCCTAGCTAAAGCCTGACAAAAGGCCTGGACGTCTGGATTTTCTGACAGACGCCTGTGTAACAAGATGGACAGAGCTGAAATCTGTCCCTTTAATGAACTAGCTGATAAACCCTTTTCTAAACCTTCTTGTAGAAAAGACAATATCCTAGCGATCCTAACCTTACTCCAGGAGTAACCTTTGGATTCGCACCAGTATAGGTATTTACGCCATATTTTATGGTAAATCCTTCTGGTAACAGGCTTCCTAGCCTGTATCAGGGTATCAATAACCGACTCAGAAAAACCACGTTTTGATAAAATCAAGCGTTCAATTTCCAAGCAGTCAGCTTCAGAGAAGTTAGATTTTGATGTTTGAATGGACCCTGTATCAGAAGGTCCTGTCTTAGAGGTAGAGACCAAGGCGGACAGGATGACATGTCCACTAGATCTGCATACCAAGTCCTGCGTGGCCATGCAGGCGCTATTAGAATCACTGATGCTCTCTCCTGTTTGATTTTGGCAATCAATCGAGGAAGCAGCGGGAAGGGTGGAAACACATAAGCCATCCCGAAGTTCCAAGGTGCTGTCAAAGCATCTATCAGAACCGCTCCCGGATCCCTGGATCTGGACCCGTAGTGAGGAAGTTCGGCGTTCTGGCGAGACGCCATGAGATCTATCTCTGGTTTGCCCCAACGTCGAAGTATTTGGGCAAAGACCTCCGGATGAAGTTCCCACTCCCCCGGATGAAAAGTCTGGCGACTCAAGAAATCCGCCTCCCAGTTCTCCACTCCCGGGATGTGGATTGCTGACAGGTGGCAAGAGTGAGACTCTGCCCAGCGAATTATCTTTGATACTTCCATCATTGCTAGGGAGCTTCTTGTCCCTCCCTGATGGTTGATGTAAGCTACCGTCGTGATGTTGTCCGACTGAAACCTGATGAACCCCCGAGTTGTTAATTGGGGCCAAGCCAGAAGGGCATTGAGAACTGCTCTCAATTCCAGAATGTTTATTGGAAGGAGACTCTCCTCCTGATTCCATAGTCCCTGAGCCTTCAGAGAATTCCAGACAGCGCCCCAACCTAGTAGGCTGGCGTCTGTTGTTACAATTGTCCAGTCTGGCCTGCTGAATGGCATCCCCCTGGACAGGTGTGGCCGATAAAGCCACCATAGAAGAGAATTTCTGGTCTCTTGATTCAGATTCAGAGTAGGGGACAAATTTGAGTAATCCCCATTCCACTGACTTAGCATGCACAATTGCAGCGGTCTGAGGTGTAGGCGTGCAAAAGGTACTATGTCCATTGCCGCTACCATTAAGCCGATCACCTCCATGCATTGAGCTACTGACGGGTGTTGAATGGAATGAAGGACACGGCATGCATTTTGAAGCTTTGTTAACCTGTCTTCTGTCAGGTAAATCTTCATTTCTACAGAATCTATAAGAGTCCCCAAGAATGGAACTCTTGTGAGAGGAAAAAGAGAACTCTTCTTTTCGTTCACTTTCCATCCATGCGACCTTAGAAATGCCAGAACTAACTCTGTATGAGACTTGGCAGTCTGAAAACTTGAAGCTTGTATTAGAATGTCGTCTAGGTACGGAGCTACCGAAATCCCTCGCGGTCTTAGTACCGCCAGAAGGGCACCCAGAACCTTTGTGAAGATTCTTGGAGCCGTAGCCAATCCGAATGGAAGAGCTACAAACTGGTAGTGCCTGTCTAAGAAGGCAAACCTTAGATACCGGTGATGATCTTTGTGGATCGGTATGTGAAGGTAAGCATCTTTTAAATCCACTGTGGTCATGTACTGACCCTTTTGGATCATGGGTAAGATTGTCCGAATAGTTTCCATTTTGAAGGATGGAACTCTTAGGAATTTGTTTAGAATCTTTAAATCTAAGATTGGCCTGAAAGTTCCCTCTTTTTTGGGAACCACAAACAGGTTTGAGTAGAACCCTTGTCCTTGTTCCGACCGCGGAACCGGATGGATCACTCCCATTAATAACAGATCTTGTACACAGCGTAGAAACGCCTCTTTCTTTATCTGGTTTGTTGACAACCTTGATAGATGAAATCTCCCTCTTGGGGGAGATAATTTGAAGTCTAGAAGGTATCCCTGAGATATGATCTCTAGTGCCCAGGGATCCTGAACATCTCTTGCCCAGGCCTGGGCGAAGAGAGAAAGTCTGCCCCCCACTAGATCCGGTCCCGGATCGGGGGCTCTCGATTCATGCTGTCTTTGGGGCAGCAGCAGGTTTCCTGGCCTGCTTGCTCTTGTTCCAGGACTGGTTAGGCTTCCAGCCTTGCCTGTAACGAGTAACAGCTCCCTCCTGTTTTGGTGCAGTGGAGGTTGATGCTGCTCCTGTTTTGAAATTCCGAAAGGGACGAAAATTAGACTGTCTAGCCTTAGCTTTGGCTTTGTCTTGAGGTAGGGCGTGGCCCTTACCTCCTGTAATGTCAGCGATAATTTCTTTCAAACCGGGCCCAAATAAAGACTGCCCCTTGAAAGGTATATTAAGTAATTTGGACTTAGAAGTAACATCGGCTGACCAGGATTTTAGCCACAGCGCCCTACGTGCCTGTATGGCGAATCCTGAGTTCTTAGCCGTAAGTTTGGTTAAATGTACTACGGCCTCCGAAATGAAAGAATTAGCTAGTTTAAGGACTCTAAGCCTGTCCGTAATGTCGTCTAGCGTAGATGAACTAAGGTTCTCTTCCAGAGACTCAATCCAAAATGCTGCCGCAGCCGTAATCGGCGCGATACATGCAAGGGGTTGCAATATAAAACCTTGTTGAACAAACATTTTCTTAAGGTAACCCTCTAATTTTTTATCCATTGGATCTGAAAAGCACAGCTATCCTCCACCGGGATAGTGGTACGCTTAGCTAAAGTAGAAACTGCTCCCTCCACCTTAGGGACCGTTTGCCATAAGTCCCGAGTGGTGGCGTCTATTGGAAACATCTTTCTAAATATTGGAGGGGGTGAGAACGGCACACCGGGTCTATCCCACTCCTTAGTAACAATTTCAGTTAGCCTCTTAGGTATAGGAAAAACGTCAGTACTCGCCGGTACCGCAAAGTATTTATCCAACCTACACAGTTTCTCTGGTATTGCAACAGTGTTACAATCATTAAGAGCTGCTAAGACCTCCCCTAGTAATACACGGAGGTTTTCCAATTTAAATTTAAAATTTGAAATATCTGAATCCAATCTGTTTGGATCAGAACCGTCACCCACAGAATGAAGCTCTCCGTCCTCATGCTCTGCGAGCTGTGACGCAGTATCAGACATGGCCCTAGTATTGTCAGCGCACTCTGTTCTCACCCCAGAGTGATCACGCTTGCCTCTTAGTTCTGGTAATTTAGACAAAACTTCAGTCATAACAGTAGCCATATCTTGTAATGTTATCTGTAATGGCCGCCCAGATGTACTAGGCGCCATAATATCACGCACCTCCCGGGCGGGAGATGCAGGTACTGCCGCGTGAGGCGAGTTAGTCGGCATAACTCTCCCCTCGCTGTTTGGTGAAATTTGTTCACATTGTACAGATTGACTTTTATTTAAAGTAGCATCAATACAGTTAGTACATAAATTTCTATTGGGCTCCACCTTGGCATTGGAACAAATGACACAGATATCTTCCTCTGAGTCAGACATGTTTAACACACTAGCAAAAAAACTTACAACTTGGTTATAATCTTTTTTAGCAAAAACGTACTGTGCCTCAAAGAGGTACTAAACGATTAAATGACAGTTGAAATAATGAACTGAAAAACAGTTATAGCATCAAACTTTAAAACAACACAACTTTTAGCAAAGGTTTGTTCCCATTAGTAAAATAACAATAATTAAATTTGACATAAAAAATACAAAGCAACGTTTTTATTCACAGTCACTATAAGAATTCTCACAGCTCTGCTGAGAGAATTTACCTCCCTTCAAAGAAGTTTGAAGACCCCTGAGATCTGTCAGAGATGAACCGGATCATGCAGGAAATATAAAAGTAATTGACTGGAATTTTTTGATGCGTAGCAAAGAGCGCCAAAAACGGCCCCTCCCTCTCCCACACAGCAGTGAAGAGAAACGAAACTGTCACAAATAAAAGCAAAAAAGGCTGCCAAGTGGAAAATAATGCCCAAATATTTATTCACACAGTACCTCAGCAATGTAAACGATTCTACATTCCAGCAAAAACGTTTAACATGATAAATAGTTATTAAAAGGATTAGTGACCTTTAACAGAGTAGTTCCGGTGAAATACCATCCCCAGAATACTGAAGTGTATACATACATGTCATTTTAACGGTATGGCAGGATTTTCTCATCAATTCCATTCAGAAAATAAAAACTGCTACATACCTCAATGCAGATTCATCTGCCCGCTGTCCCCTGATCTGAAGCCTTTACCTCCCTCAGATGGCCGAGAACAGCAATATGATCTTAACAACTCCGGTTAAAATCATAGTAAAAAACTCTGGCAGATTCTTCCTCAAACTCTGCCAGAGAAGTAATAACACGCTCCGGTGCTATTGTAAAATAACAAACTTTTGATTGAAGTCATAAAAACTAAGTATAATCACCATAGTCCTCTCACACATCCTATCTAGTCGTTGGGTGCAAGAGAATGACTGGGACTGACGTAGAGGGGAGGAGCTATATGCAGCTCTGCTGGGTGAATCCTCTTGCATTTCCTGTTGGGGAGGAGTTATATCCCAGAAGTAATGATGACCCGTGGACTGATCACACATAACAGAAGAAATAGGTTTCAATCTATTTGCTACAATACTTGCTAACAACTTATAGTCTACATTTAACAATGATATTGGACGATATGAGCTGAGTTTTTACGGGTCCTTATCTTTTTTTTAAAATTAATTAAATCAGGGAATTAGTGAAATTCTTAGACATAGGAGTTCTTTTAATATACAAGTCATTAAATAGCATATTCAATGGTTTCACAATATAATCTATTCAAATCTTGTAATACTCTGCAGGGAGAAAATCAGGTCCAGCCGCCTTGTTTAATATGCTGCTCCCTTAATAGCTTTAGAAATTTCAGTTATTTCAATCGGCCTATTAAGTTGTGCCAAATTATCTGATGACACCTGAGGCAACTTACATTTTAGCCAAAATGCTGTTTTCTCTTTGTTATCCAACTCCTTTTATATATATATATATATATATATATATATATATATATATATATATATATATATATATATATATATATATATATTATATATCTCCTCATTTTGTGTCACTCTTTTGTCTTGAACTTGTATGGCTTTAATTATATTCACACCCTTATCTCTCTTTACCATATGTGCCAACAAAGTTCTTGTTTTACCTCCCAATCTATAAAACTTTGCATTTGTTCTTTGCATCTCAGACACCATTCTCTGCCTGATATATGCTTCCCTTTCTGATTTAGCTGCCATATACCTTTCCCAGTTCCTCCCCTCAGATTCCCTTAGGTATAAATTATAAGCATTAACTACTTGATTTGATAATTGAATATTCCTCTGATTATTCTTCCTTTTAACCTCGATAACATATGCCTTAATTTCTCCCCTCAATACTGTTTTCGAGGCTTCCCAATATGTTTCTTGCTTTTGAACCGATTTTTCATTCAACTTCTCATATTCTACCCACTTTGCCTTCAAACAATTTTGAAATTTAGAATTAGAATAAAGATATTTAGGAAAGATATAACTTGATGTGTTATTATATATTTTATTCATGGGAAGAGACAACTTAATAGGTGCATGGTCAGAAAGTAAAATAGGAAATAAATCTGTAGTTACCCTTTGACCTAACATTTTCTCATTTATTAAAAAATAGTCTATTCTAGACAGCATACGAGTTTTGGATTCACACATATATCCCTGCTTATCCGGATTTTGCACACGCCAAATGTCTTTAATGTTCAAAACCTTTCTAAATTTCTTAAAACTCAACACATCTTTTATTACTGTAATACCCATTTTATTCCCTTTTTTTAAATCAATCAATTGGGTATTGGGCAATCATATTCAAATCCCCTGCTATAATTAATCTAGATTCGGCAAATTCTAACAAAATCCTTTGGAGTCTATTCCAAAACACTTTATCCGACTTATTAGGTCCATATACATTACTATTTTTGATTCATTAAATTAATTTGTATTATAATAAATCTCTCTCTTTGGTCAATAATTTGAGATAAAATCCGGTATTCTAACTTTTTAGGAAATAAAATAGCTACACCTTCTTTCCTCTTAGTACATGGCGTTGCTATTGCTTCACCAACCCAATCTGTCTTAAGTTTAGCAAATTCCTTTTGATTTATATACGTTTCCTGTAAAAATGCAATATGTGTTGTTAAACTATTTAAATGCTTTAGTATCATTTTCCTCTTAATAGGTGAGGTGATACCTCTAATATTCCAAGATATAAAATTACACTTATCCATTAAACCACATCAACAAATACCTTATTAAATCATTGTGGAGAAGAAAAAAAAAAAAGAACAAAAACAATACCCCCCCCCCGACCCCACTGGGAGGAGCAATCAGCACTACTGCTTACTATACCAGCAAATAGATACGATTCTTGTAATTTTTCTGACATTAAAACACCCAAAACGTATATAAAAAGGAGGAAAAAGGTAATAATAAAGCGAATTATCATATCACCTTCTCTTCAGGGAGTTTTTAACAAAATTCTTCTTACTCCCCAAGTTTATTGAGAAAGTCCTTAGCTGCTTCTAGATTACTTAGAATTTTCCATTCATCTCCAATTTGTACTTTAATTTTGGAAGGATAAATAAACGCTTTCAAACCCTTTTGTATCAGTGATGAACATATTGGCGTCATTTCTTTATGATGAGCTGCTGTTTCATTTGAGAAATCTTGAAAAATCTAAATTCTATCATCTCCAATCTTAAATTCTTAAATTCTCTTTTCTTCCTATAGTATGCTAAAATCTCTACTTTATCCTGAAAGTTTAATAACTTTGCTATGACTGGTCTACCCTGCCTAACATTGCTAACATTGTACCTGGCCCCCGTTCTATGAGCCCTTTCCACCACTATCTTGGAACCTGACCGTGCCATATCCAACAATTCTGGTAGCTTCTCAGACATAAATTTACCTATTTCATAAAATTCTGGTGTTTCGGGTAGCCCAATTATCCTCAAGTTATTTCTCCTTGCTCGATCCTCTAACTCTTCTACTCTATCTTGCAGTTTTATTAGTAACTGTGTATGTTGTTTAACTTCTATATTTAACCTATCCTCTACCTCTGAAATTCTAGATTCAGCCTCTTCAATTCTATTCGAAAATTGTCTGACCTCAGTGGACAGCTCAGCAAAACCTGCTCTCAACTGCTCGAACTGTGGCATCATTAAATCAGCAATTTTTTAAAATCATCACTATACTATCTATTAACCAAATTACTGTCTTCTAAGACATTATCTTGAGGCGCTTGACCAGCTTGTCTATTCTTTCGATCCCCCTCTTTAACTTTAGCTGGCATTGTAGGTGAGCTTGTTTTATAAGCTGTCACAAATTTCTCCATGTGATTGTCAGGGTTTTTTTCCCTGATCTGTTTGCCATGTGCTGCTGGCAGCCATTTTACTCACCTCTCTTCCTGACTCATCACACATGGTGCATACTGTGTGATGCTGCTCATTTCCTGCACTTCCTTTCATGGCCAGACTGGTGTACATCATCCGTGTGAGACAGGATGCAGTCTCAGAATTGTGATGTCATCACTTATTATTTAAAGGGCCTCTGTTCAGTATGCTTTGCCCTTGCGTTGTCTCAGACCTGTTTGTGAGAGCTCCTGTGTATTACCTGGCTGTCTGACGTCCCTCCTGGTTCCTGATCCCTGGCTTGTTCCTGACTCTGCTGTTCTCCTTGTTCCTGATTCTGGCTTGTCTGACTACCAGTTCTGGTTTTGATTCCTGTCTTGTTATTTCACTTGTAGACTTTTTATTATTTTTTGCTATTAATAAAGGTGTGATTATTCTTGCACTTCGTCTCAGTCTGATTCCTGGCACCCTGACATTACGCAAGGGCCATGAATCCTGATGGTGCTAATAATCCACCTTTACCTGCCATAATTTCCAGGATGGATGAACAGGATCACCGTTTGGATCAATTTGCACTATCCCTGCAAACCCTGCTGACTCGCACTGCACATTTGGACCAAAGTGTCGCGCAAGTTATGGCTGCTCCCGTTTCCGATGCTGCACCTAGTCCTACAAGGAGCATGTCCAGTTCTGCACCTCTACCTCAGCGATATGGAGGCGATCCTAATCAGTGCAGAGGGTTTTTGAACCACGTGGGCATTTACTTTGAGATGTTACAGAGCTAAGGAGGGATTTCTCATCTAGTTACTCTCTGACACAGCTCTTGCCTGGGCTAATCCTTTGTGGGAGACTAATAAACCTGTGATTTCAAATTGCCCTGAATTAGTGGTCTCCTTTCAAAGGGTATTTGATGTTCCAGCTCGCTCCTCCTCTGCTGCTAAACGACTCATGTCCATTCAGCAAGGTACAAGATCTGTTGCACAGTATGCCATTGAGTTCCGTACGCTTGCCGCAGAGGTAGGTTGGAACAATGAAGCCCTTGTTGCCGCCTTCTTTCATGGGCTCTCTGATGCGATTAAGAACGAAGTTGCTGCCAGAGATTTACCAGAAGATCTCGAGGCATTGGTGTCTTTTTTGATCCTAGTTGACATCAGACTAAGTGAGAGGCCCTCTTTCAAGGAGCGCTTGCAGAAGCCGCCAGTTCCGTTGTCTCCTACGTGTTCGTTCCCACCCATGCCTCCCTCTCCTACCATGCCTCCTGGTCCCGAGCCACCAAGTACTGCTGAGCCGATGCAGTTGGGATTCACGCGTCTCTCCGCGGCAGAGAGAGCCTTTAGGAGGAGGGAGGGGCTCTGCCTCTATTGTGGGTTACAGGGCCACCTTTTGAAGTCTTGTCCTACACGGCCGGGAAACGCTCACATCTAAGGTCCTGTCGGGGGCAGACCTTGGGTGGTTTATCCTTGTCCCCGGAACCGCTAAAGGAGAAACCTTTGGTCACGGTTGTCCTTTCCTGGGTGGACTCCTCCATTGTCACCCAGGCTCTTGTTGACTCCGGTGCTGCGGGCTATTTCATTGTCAGTGCTTTTGTATCAAAGCACTCCATTCCTGTTTTACCTCGGTCCATTCCGTTTGCTATTGAGGCCATTGATGGCAGGCCCCTTCAGCCCGCAATCGTTACAAAACTGCTCCGTTATCCATGGCTGTTGGGGCTCTACATTTTGAAACCCTCCAGTTCCAGGTGATAAACTCTCCGCATTTTCCGGTTATTCTGGGTTATCCCTGGCTCTAAAAGCACAATCCCAGTCTCGACTGGCGCAGGTTTGAAATTTTGTCGTGGTCTCCGCAATGTACTTCTACTTGTCTTCGGAAACCAGTTAAAGTCTTGTGCACGTCTTCGGTATCTCAATTGCCAGAGGAGTACCGAGAGTTCCTAGACGTGTTTGACAAGGTGCATGCCAGTACGTTGCCTCCTCATCAGTCTTACGATTGTGCCATAGACCTGCAACCCGGAGCCATTCCGCCTCGGGCCGGGTTTACCCTCTGTCTGTTGTGGAGAATTGTGCTATGGAGGAGTATGTTGCTGATGCTCTGTTGCGGGGGATCTCCTGCAGGGGCTGGCTTCTTCTTTGTGAAGAAAAAGGGTGGCGAGTTAAGACCATGCATCGATTATAGTGGTCTTAATCGTCTTACCATTAAGAATGCTTACCCTATTCCGCTCATTACGCAACTCTTTGACCACCTCAAAGGAGCTACGGTCTTTAGTAAACTTGATTTGAAAGTAGCATACAATCTCGTTAGGATCAAGGAGGGCCACAAATGGAAAAAAGCATTTAACACCAGGAGTGGGCATTATGAGTATCTTGTAATGCCCTTTGGCCTATGTAATGCTCCTGCTGTTTTCCAGGAAATTATTAATGATGTCTTACGAAATATGTTGCAACAGTGTGTTGTGGTGTACTTAGACAACATCCTCATACATTCACCCACACTTGAGGCTCATCGTTCTGATGTTACACGGGTTCTTCAGAGACTACGTGAGAACGGCCTGTTTTGTAAACTCGAGAAATGTGAGTTCCATCAGACTCAAGTAACCTTCCTAGGTTATGTAATCTCCGTTGCAGGGTTCTCCATGGATCCTGACAAGTTATCTGCAGTTCTGCAGTGGCCTCGCCCAGTTGGTCTTCTGTCTAACGTTTTTTGGGGTTCGCCAATTACTATAGAAAGTTTATTAAAAAAATGTCTTCCTTGGTCAAACCTATCACAGACATGACCGTTTATTAAAAACATTTCTTCCTTGGTCAAACCTATCACAGAGAATGATCCACTCCATTGGTTACCTACTGCCATTAAGGCCTTTGATAGTCTTAAGACTGCCTTTGCTGCCGCTCCAGTTCTGGCTCATCCTAACCCTGTCCTGCCTTTCGTTCTTGAGGTCGATGCGTCTGAGACTGGAGTAGGTGCCCTCTTGTCAACGTCCTACGCCTGACGGTTCCTTGCATCCGTGTGTCTCTAAGAAATAGTCTCCAGCGGAGTGCAATTATGAAATTGGCGACAGGGAATTACTGGCCATGATTTTGGCACTCAAGGAATGGAGGCATCTTCTCGAGGGTAGTAGCGTGCCAGTGCTCATTCTTACTGACCACAAGAATTTAGCTTATCTATCTGAAGCAAAACGTTTGTCGCCCAGACAGGCCAGATGGGCGCTATTTTTGTCTTGGTTTAATTATGTGGTCTCCTACCTGCCTGGTAGTAAGAATGTTAGGGCTGATGCCCTCTCTCGACAATTTTCGCCTCTGTCCAAGGAGGAGTCTGTACCTACTCCAGTTATACATCCTGACCATATTTTTGCTACCATATGTACTAATTTGACTTCCCCCTTGGGGGAGGAGATCCTGGCTGCACAAACCAATGCACCTCCTGAGAAACCTAGTGGTAAGTGTTTTGTTCCTGAGAATCTTCAAACTAAACTTTTGCACACTTATCACTATCCTAAAGCTGCAGGTCACCCAGGCAAGAACCAAATAATTTGGTCTGTCACTTGACAATTCTGGTGGCCAGGTCTTCGTTCTGGTGTTGCTGCATATGTTGCCTCCTGCTCAGTTTGTGCACAGAATAAGACTCCTCAACATCTTCCTGTGGGTCTTCTTCAACCTATTGCTAATGGTGAGCGTCCTTGGACACATCTTTCCATGGACTTCATTGGCGAGCTCTCCTCCTCCTCGGCATATCACCCTCAATAAAATGGGGCTGCGAATCGGTCTAATCCAGCTCTGGAACAGTTCCTCCGTTGCTATGTCTCAGATAACCACAATAATTGGTCTGAACTGTTACCTTGGGCAGAGTTTGCTCGTAAGAGTGCTATTAATGCTTCCTCCAAGTTATCCCCGTTCATGGTGAATTATGGGTTTCAACCATCCTTGGTGCCTGATTCATTCATGTCTTTTAGGGTATTCCGGCTTTGGAGGAGCATCTCCGGCAACTCCGTTCCACGTGGGTGCAGATTCAGGATTGCCTTCATCGTTCTATGCAGCACCAAAAGTTCCAGGCTGATTGTAGGCGTCTGCCCGCGCCTTCCTACCAGGTTGGTGAGATAGTTTGGCTGTCCTCCCGCAACTTGAACCTTTGTGTGCCTTCCAATAAACTGGCTCCCCGTTATGTTGGTCCTTTTCGAATACTCCGACGGGTCAATCCTGAGGCCTACGCTCTTGACCTTCCTCCTGCAATGCGCATTTCCAATGTTTTTCATGTCTCCCTCTTGAAACCATTGGTTTGTTATCGGTTTACCACTGTGTTGCCTCGTCCCCGTCCTTTCTTTGTTGACAACCATGAGGAGTATGAGGTCAGCAGCATTATTGACTCTCGTATGTCCAGGGGCCGCGTACAGTATTTGGTTCACTGGAGGGGCTATGGTCCGGAGGAGTGTTCATGGGTTCCCTCCTCTGATGTTCATGCTCCCGTCCTCCTCTGTGCCTTCCATGCCCGTTTCCCCAATAAGCCTTTTGTCCTCCAGCGGGGGAGGGGTTGTTGAGGGGAAGGTACTGTCAGGTTTTTTTCCCTGATCCGTTTGCCATGTGCTGCTGGCAGCCATTTTACTCACCTCTCTTCCTGACTCTGATGCATACTGTGTGATGCTGCTCATTTCCTGCACTTCCTTTTATGGCCAGACTGGTGTACATCATCCGTGTGAGACAGGATGCAGTCTCAGAATTGTGATGTCATCATTTATTATTTAAAGGGCCTCTGTTCAGTATGCTTTGCCCTTGCGGTCTCAGACCTGTTTGTGGGAGCTCCTGTGTATTACCTGGATGTCTGACGTCCCTCCTGGTTCCTGATCCCTGGCTTGTTCTTGACTCTGCTGTTCTCCTTGTTCCTGATTCCGGCTCGTCTGACTATTCGCTTTGGCTCCTGACTCGGCTCGTCTCACTACCAGTTCTGGTTTTGATTCCTGGCTTGTTATTTGACTTGTGGACTTTTTATTATTTTTTGCTATTAATAAAGGTGTGATTATTTTTGCACTTCTTGTCTCAGTCTGATTCCTGGCATCCTGACAGTGATAACATTTTCCCCTTGCCTCTCCCTTTCTTGTGCAATTATATAAGTGCTAAAACGTGTATAGGGAAGGCAAAGCCTTCTAAATAGAATTTTTAATAACCCCTTCAAGAGGACAATTATATGAATGTGCATACTTATACTATTCCTGTTAAGGGTTCGGCCTGACCTGACACTCCCCCCATGAAACCAACACCTTACAATTCCTCTAACTTACCCCTCCTCTAACAGGGGGACAATATCATGAACTTTATTCTAATTCCTTTGCTAACTAAAGTGAGCAACTCCAACAGTGAATTATGTGAGAGAGAAAAAAAAAAGTGAGTGCCAATAAGTGCAAAACAAGGAGAGAAAAAATAGCCTTAGATTAGATTACTACTTGTACACCTAGGGAACTTCAAGGCTAATTGAGCTAATATATAAACAAAGAGAAAAAGACAGAACTTTTAACACACAATGATTTTACAAACACCACCACGAACTTTCATTACCAACCAATCACCTAGGAAATTATGGTTAGTCATTCTTTTTTTAGGTACATAACTATTGCCTACCTAATAATAACCTCCCAGCGCACACCAATGTTTATCATAAGAACCATAGAGGGTAATAACAAATAAAAATCTCACAACTTCTAATAAGCTTTACATTCCATCTGCAAAATATCACTACTAACACAAGTATGCTCAATATTCCTGTGATAAACCTTAACCTAGGCCCCCATACAGTTTTACATCCTTCTCATGCCTCCTTTTGGGGGGAAAAAAAAAAACAGAGAGCAGGCACAAGTTAGCTTCAAGCTCAGCAAACAGGTTTCTTCACTGGAAAACCAGTATTTTTAAGCCTATATAAAGCGTCCTTAGTCCCTTTTAGGCCAATTTGCAGTGACATAAACTGATTCCCAGACTTCCTAACCTGTTGCGGCTCATTTTTCATATAGAGGTTCAGCACAGCACTCCACCGAAAATTCCTAATTCTTCAATTAGCCGAGCCACACCAACAGAATTATCAGCAGTTATATTATGCTTCTTAAAACAGAGCTGAGTATACCAGCCACTGATAAAAAAGCAACCAGATTTTCTTCAAGTTTTAGCACACAGATTGCTTCACTGGAGAAACAGTATACCTGTTCATATTGCAAACTTATAAATAATACAGCTGAATGCCAGACCAATCTCTCTTTTACAGTCAAATGCCTTACACAACAGTACTGCCTGCTGCCTCTTTATTCAGCCTGTATTCTTATGATATTGTTCCCCAGACTTCCCTAATCTGCTTCAGCTCCTTTTTATAATATCTTCATCCCATATTTTCAAAGGGTTCTTGCTTACTTAACATAAAAAAACAGTACCTTAATAGAGGGTTTCCTTAACACCAATACCTCTATTGAGACCATGGCGACAGGTCTAGACTGCCTGGAACCTCAGCACTTCGGCACGGGATATATAACTTCTCCCGATGTGCAGCTTAATCCAGATGGATGCTTCCTTGCAGCACTCTCCAGAAAGTGCCGCTACAAAGCACTGCCGCAGGGCTGGGAATGCGTCCCCGGACGCCAACGGGTCAGCAACAAAATCTCTGCGACTTGTGCGGAATGGGTGCTCCAGTCTCCGTCTCACTCCTGGTAGGCAAGCGTATCCTCCAGGCGCTCCAGCTACCACGCTCTTTCGGCATCCTCATGGTGGGGGCTGCTTTAGCACACGTCATATCCGGTCCCAGAAAATTGGAAAGCTGTTTAAAATTGTATGTTCTACCTAAATCATGAAAGAAATGTTTGGGGTTTCATGTCCCTTTAACTGCTGAGCCATTTCCCCCCTTGTGTGGAGCTGTTTTGCTGGTCACATTTAATCCCTACTGTAGTCCACATTTTAAGTGATAAATCCACACATCACATCACATGTTGAGAGTTTTTTCAGCAGGTTCAGCAGTTTTAAACAATACCACTATTTTATGTATATATCATGAAGTGAATAACAAAAGGTATTTGTTGTTTTAATTAAAATTATAATAAATAAGGTTGCAAACAATAGTGTGTTTGTAGGGGGGTTTCTAAACTCAAAAAGAAGAGATTATCATCATATAAATTAGGACCTATATAACTTTTTATGTGCAGATAGGGACCTATTCTCAATTAAATGCACATGTATTCACGCCAGGTAATCACGATTACCAAAGTGATTTGGGTTTAAAACAACGGTTCTTGACCCTTTTATATATATATAATAAAAAATAAAAAAAAGTATTCAAATTTAAAAAAAACAAAGTTGTAAAAAAGTGTGTGTGTGTTTCCCCTAAACTCATCTATAAATTAGGGCCTTTTGGTATATTTATTTAACTTTTATTGACACATAGGGAGCTTCCATGAGCCTCAGCTCAAAAATTTGTACTTTTATTCATGTTATGTAATCATTATTACTACAGTGATCACCTGGTCTTATATACAGACTTAATTTTAAAGATGGGTTATGGAATTTAAAGACAAATTATGCTTATCTGATAATTTCATTTCCATCTGTGGTAGGAGAGTCCACTGCTTCATTCATTACTTGTTCCTTAGGCTTATTCTTCTTATCCTGCGGAGGGAAAGCACCCTTGCCTCCCGTGACCGTGGATATGATAGAGTCCAGGCCTGAACCAAAAATAACTTTCCCCTGAAACTGAAGTCATGTCAGCAGACCACGACTTTAACCATAGAGCCCTGCGGGCTAGAACAGAGAAACCTGATGTCTTGGCATTCAGGCGAATAACCTACATGTTTGCATCACAGATAAACCTGATGTCTTGGCATTCAGGCGAATAACCTACATGTTTGCATCACAGATAAAAGAATTAGCTACCCTCAAGGCCTTAATCTTTTCCTGTATCTCCTCGAGGGGAGTCTCCACCTCGACCATAGCTGACAATGCGTCACACAAATAGGTAGCCTCTCCAACCACCGCAGCGATCGCCGCTGCCCGTGGGAAAACAAATCCCGTGAGTTGGAACATCTTTCTCAACATGGATTCTAACTTTTTATCCATGGGCTCTTTGAACGACAAACTATCCTCGATGGGAATAGTCGTACGCTTAGCGAGCGTGGAGATAGCTCTATCCACCTTAGGAATGGCCCCCTATAGCTCAAGCTGAGACTTCGGAATGGGGAACAGCTTTTTAAAAGAGGTAGAGGGAGAAAAGGACAAGCCCAGCTTCTCACACTCATTCTTAATAATCGTAGCCATCTTCACGGGAACTGGGAAGGTCTAAGGCACCACCCTGTCCTCGTAAACCCTTTCTAGCTTAGGGATTGAAGGTTCTTCCGGAAATTTTGGTTCCCGGGAACCTCCAATGTAGCAAGCACTTCTTTCAGTAAAAAGCGCAAATGCTCCATCTTAAATTTAAAATCTGGCTCCTCCGTAGCTGGAGGTCTAGAAGCCGCGGATTCCATCCCAGAGAGAGCGCCCTCCGACCAGTCGGAGGCGTCCTCATCAGATAACCTCAAAGAGACATACAATGGAGTAGATGACCTCTGGGGCATAAGGATATGTCTTTCCCTTCGCTTGCGCTTCTTGCAGCTGGGCAGAGAAATCTGGCGGCCACAAGGCCCCTCCCGCGGAAGGATTAGTAGGACCTCCTTGGGGAGCTACATGTGTAATCGGAGATGAATGTTGGGAACGCACCTTGCGGGACGGAGAACCCTCAGAGGTGGATGGCTCAATAGTACTAAATATCTTATTCTTTTTAGATATTGCAATCTTATTAAAGCATGTGGAACACAGTTGAGCAGGCGGATCAACCTGTACCTCCTCACAATAAACACAGGTATTAGATTTAATTAAAGAGAGAGTATCCTCTAACATGTCAGAGTCCTCCATAGCTTGCACTTTTAATACGGACTGAGATAGATTAAATGGCACCTTTATACGCCAATGGCCGGGGCATTCACCACCTCCTATGACCCGGACAACAGAGAAAGCGTTACGTCTCCCGCAAATGCTGATCAGGAAAGAGGAAGTTGAAGAGGTCACACCCGGTCACATGGAGTGCCATGCAGGACCGCCCCTGCACTATAAAGTGAACGCGCCAAAAAAGGCTGCGCCGATCTTCACCTGACTGTTCACACACTGCTAGAGCCTCAACTCACACATGATGTAGAATTAACACAATAAAGAAGATATTATGCATAAATCCCCCCCTGTTCAATAATCCCCTTTCCAGGGATATTAACCCTTGATTCTATACAGATAAAAGGAGACACACTGTGACCCTGTCTTCTTGCGTTATCATTTGTGTATAAATGAAATGATCTTACCAGAATCTATGCCGTGGAACAGGAACACGGCCCTTCAAGTGTGACAGGTTAGTAGCATTGCTCCTGACATGTACTTGAGTGAATAAAGGCAGGCAGCGAAACTTGTCAACGCTGATTGCCAAGTAGCTGTTAACATGAGTCGGGATGGTTTCGCAGAGATGACACTCCCTGCATCTTTGTACTCTAATTTTCATCCATGCTCTCACTGAGAAGCTGTCAGGATTACTTAAAACTCCAGTCCCATTTCGAAGAGTACTACCCTCCATAAGAGACTACTCCGAATCTTCTGACACTTCTCTGCCAACCTCCTGTGACGAAAGGCAAAGAATGCCTGGGGGATGAGGGGAGTGGGGGAGGTATTTAAGCCTTTTGCTGGGGTGTCTTTGCCTCCTCCTGGTGGTCAGGTTCTTATTTCCCACAAGTAATGAATGAAGAAGTGGACTCTCCTCCCATTAAAATGGAAATAAGGGGACATGGGGGTCTTTAGTCCTTTTTGCTCACATGTTAAAGGCCCAGAGACCTTTTTCTCCCATTTACAAATGTTATACATTTTATGCACCCATGAGGGTTTGTAGGGGTTAAGGGAACTGAGAACAAGGGGGTTTTACAAGCACCCCTCATCCAGCTCTGTAAGACCCAGAAACCTGGAAGTTACATCACCACACTCAAACGTGGTGACGTCACATCACTGGAATTCCTAGCTGAGGCCTAACCTAACACCACCTCCTAATACTACAGAAGGTCCACGATCAGCTCTAAAAGCCCCCCCCCCCCCCCCCCCGTAAAGGAATTGTGTGGATGACAACCATGTGGAGGGGATGGGTGGCCTTATGATACTTATTTATATAAGCGCTTCATTCTTCATAAATCTATTGACATGCAAACTATACAAAATAAAACTTTGTACACAATATAGCCATTTGGTGGAGATGTAGCAGCAGTCCTCACGTTTAATTGCCAGCCTCATCAGAGCAGCAAGATCAGCTTCATTCAGAGCAGCAAGATCAGCTTCATTCAGAGCAGCAAGATCAGCTTCATTGAAATGTTCACAACCCTTTAGTTCTCGGCATAGAATCACTTTTATTGTTAAGTATATCGGTATCACAAAAATGTTTTTAAAAACATTACTAAACAAATAAAAATGCAAAAAGCCACCACTGCGAAACAAGATTCTAGATACTTCAGTGGATTTATCACACATTTCTAAATCCTGCATGATGAGTTGCAGTATGCACTACTGGCAGCTAGCTCTAGAAAGAGCAAACATTTATTTTGAATGAAAAGGTAACGGTCTGAGCATTAAAATATACTGCAAAAAACAGAATTTATGCTTACCTGATAAATTACTTTCTCCAACGGTGTGTCCGGTCCACGGCGTCATCCATAACCTGTGGGAATATTCTCTTCCCCAACAGGAAATGGCAAAGAGCACAGCAAAAGCTGTCCATATAGTCCCTCCTAGGCTCCGCCCACCCCAGTCATTCGACCGACTGACAGGAGAAAAAACAGGAGAAACCATAAGGTGCCGTGGTGACTGTAGTTAAAGAAAGAAATTCATCAAACCTGATTAAAAAACCAGGGCGGGCCGTGGACCGGACACACCGTTGGAGAAAGTAATTTATCAGGTAAGCATAAATTCTGTTTTCTCCAACATTGGTGTGTCCGGTCCACGGCGTCATCCATAACTTGTGGGAACCAATACCAAAGCTTTAGGACACGGATGAAGGGAGGGAGCCAATCAGGTTACCTAAACAGAAGGCACCACGGCTTGCAAAACCGGCAGTCTCGTAAGCCAATCGGATGATGCTTTTCAGCCAAAAGGAAAGAGAGGTAGCAGTAGCTTTTTGACCTCTCCTCTTGCCAGAATAAACGACAAACAGAGAAGACGTTTGTCTGAAATCCTTTGTTGCTTCTAAATAGAACTTTAAAGCACGAACTACATCTAAATTGTGTAACAAACGTTCCTTCTTTGAAACTGGATTCGGACACAAAGAAGGCACAACTATTTCCTGGTTAATATTCTTGTTGGAAACAACCTTTGGAAGGAAACCAGGTTTAGTACGCAAAACAACCTTATCTGAATGGAACACCAGATAGGGCGGATTACACTGCAAAGCAGATAACTCAGAAACTCTTCTAGCAGAAGAAATAGCAACCAAAAACAGAACTTTCCAAGATAACATCTTGATATCTATGGAATGTAGAGGTTCAAACGGAACCCCTTGAAGAACTGAAAGAACTAAATTCAGACTCCAGGGAGGAGTCAAAGGTCTGTAAACAGGCTTGATCCTAACCAAAGCCTGAACAAAAGCTTGAACATCAGGCACAGCTGCCAGTCGTTTGTGTAACAAGACAGATAAAGCAGAAATCTGTCCCTTTAGAGAACTCGCTGATAATCCTTTATCCAAACCTTTTTTGGAGAAAGGAAAGGATCCTAGGAATTTTGATCTTACTCCATGAGAATCCCTTGGATTCACACCAACAGATATATCTTTTCCATATTTTATGGTAAATTTTTCTAGTTACAGGTTTTCTGGCTTGTACCAGAGTATCTATTACAGAATCCGAAAACCCACGCTTATATAAAATCAAGCGTTCAATTTCCAAGCCGTTAGCTGGAGGGAAACTAGATTTGGATGTTCGAATGGACCCTGTACTAGAAGATCCTGTCTCAAAGGTAGCTTCCATGGTGGAGCCGATGACATATTCACCAGGTCTGCATACCAAGTCCTGCGTGGCCACGCAGGAGCTATCAAGATCACCGAGGCCCTCTCCTGCTTGATCCTGGCTACCAGCCTGGGAATGAGAGGAAACGGTGGAAACACATAAGCTAGGTTGAAGGTCCAAGGCGCTACTAATGCATCCATTAGAGTCGCCTTGGGATCCCTGGATCTGGACCAGTAGCAAGGAACCTTGAAGTTCTGACGAGACGCCATCAGATCAATGTCTGGAATGCCCCATAATTGAGTCAGCTGGGCAAATATCTCCGGGTGGAGTTCCCACTCCCCCGGATGGAATGTCTGACTACTCAGATAATCCGCCTCCCAGTTTTCCACTCCTGGGATGTGGATCGCAGATAGGTGGCAGGAGTGATCCTCCGCCCATTTTATGATTTTGGTCACTTCTCTCATCGCCAGGGAACTCCTTGTTTCCCCCTGATGGTTGATGTAAGCAACAGTCGTCTGATTGGAATCTTATGAATCTGGCCTTTGCTAGTTGAGGCCAAGCCCTGAGAGTATTGAATATCGCTCTCAGTTCCAGAATGTTTATCGGGAGAAGAGACTCTTCCCGAGACCATAGCCCCTGAGCTTTCAGGGAGTCCCAGACCGCGCCCCAGCCCACTAGACTGGCGTCGGTCGTGACAATGACCCACTCTGGTCTGCGGAAGCTCATTCCCTGGGACAGGTGATCCTGGGTTAGCCACCAACGGAGTGAGTCTCTGGTCTTCTGATCTACTTGAATCACTGGAGACAAGTCTGTATAGTCCCCATTCCACTGTTTCAGCATGCACAGTTGTAATGGTCTTAGATGAATTTGTGCAAAAGGAACTATGTCCATTGCTGCAACCATCAACCCTACTACTTCCATGCACTGAGCTATGGAAGGTCGTGGAACAGAGTGAAGAACTTGACAAGCGTTTAGAAGTTTCGACTTTCTGACATCTGTCAGGAAAATCTTCATTTCTAAAGAATCTATTATTGTCCCCAAGAAAGGAACTCTTGTCGACAGAGACAGGGAACTTTTTTCTATGTTCACTTTCCATCCGTGAGATCTGAGAAAGGCCAGAACGATGTCTGTGTGAGCCTTTGAAAGAGACGACGCTTGTATCAGAATGTCGTCCAAGTAAGGTGCCACTGCAATGCCCCTTGGTCTTAGAACCGCTAGAAGGGACCCGAGTACCTTTGTGAAAATCCTTGGAGCAGTGGCTAGCCCGAATGGGAGAGCCACAAACTGGTAATGTTTGTCCAGAAAGGCGAACCTTAGGAACTGATGATGATCTTTGTGGATAGGAATATGTAGATACGCATCCTTTAGATCCACGGTAGTCATAAATTGACCCTCCTGGATTGTAGGTAAAATCGTTCGAATGGTTTCCATTTTGAACGATGGCACTGAGAAATTTGTTTAGGAACTTTAAATCCAGAATTGGTCTGAAAGTTCCCTCTTTTTTGGGAACCACAAACAGATTTGAGTAAAACCCCATTCCTTGTTCCACGGTTGGAACTGGGTGTATCACTCCCATTTTTAACAGGTCTTCTACACAATGTAAGAATGCCTGTCTCTTTATTTGGTTTGAGGATAAGTGAGACATGTGGAACCTTCCCCTTGGGGGTAGTTCCTTGAATTCCAGAAGATAACCCTGAGAAACTATTTCTAGTGCCCAGGGATCCTGAACATCTCTTGCCCAAGCCTTAGCGAAGAGAGAGAGTCTGCCCCCTACTAGATCCGGTCCCGGATCGGGGGCTACTCCTTCATGCTGTCTTGTTAGCAGCAGCAGGTTTCTTGGCCTGCTTACCCTTGTTCCAGCCTTGCATCGGTTTCCAAGCTGGTTTGGTTTGCGAAGCATTACCCTCTTGTCTAGAGGCTGCAGAGTTGGAGGCCGGTCCGTTCCTGAAATTGCGAAAGGAACGAAAATTAGACTTATTCTTGGCCTTGAAAGGCCTATCTTGTGGGAGGGCGTGGCCCTTAACCCCAGTGATGTCTGAGATAATCTCTTTCAATTCTGGCCCAAAAAGAGAGTTTTACCCTTGAAAGGGACATTAAGCAATTTTGTCTTGGAAGATACATCCGCTGACCAAGACTTTAGCCAGAGCGCTCTGCGTGCCACAATTGCAAACCCAGAATTTTTCGCCACTAATCTAACTAACTGCAAAGCGGCATCTAAAATAACATAATTTATGCTTACCTGATAAATTTATTTCTCTTGTAGTGTATTCAGTCCACGGATCATCCATTACTTATGGGATATATTCCCTTCCCAACAGGAAGTTGCAAGAGGATCACCCAAGCAGAGCTGCTATATAGCTCCTCCCTTCACATGTCATATCCAGTCATTCGACCGAAACAAGACAAGAAAGGAGAAACCATAGGGTGCAGTGGTGACTAGAGTTTTAATTAAAATTTAGATCTGCCTTAAAAAGACAGGGCGGGCCGTGGACTGAATACACTACAAGAGAAATAAATTTATCAGGTAAGCATAAATTATGTTTTCTCTTGTTAAGTGTATTCAGTCCACGGATCATCCATTACTTATGGGATACCAATACCAAAGCCAAAGTACACGGATGATGGGAGGGACAAGGCAGGAACTTAAACTGAAGGAACCACTGCCTGTAGACCCTTTCTCCCAAAAACAGCTTCCGAAGAAGCAAAAGTGTCAAATTTGTAAAATTTTGAAAAAGTGTGAAGCGAAGACCAAGTCGCAGCCTTGCAAATCTGTTCAACAGAGGCCTCATTCTTAAAGGCCCAGGTGGAAGCCACAGCTCTAGTGGAATGAGCTGTAATTCTTTCAGGGGGCTGCTGTCCAGCAGTCTCATAGGCTAAACGTATTATGCTACGAAGCCAAAAGGAGAGAGAGGTTGCCGAAGCTTTTTGACCTCTCCTCTGACCAGAGTACACGACAAACAGGGAAGAAGTTTGACGAAAATCTTTAGTTGCCTGTAAATAGAACTTCAGGGCACGGACTACGTCCAGATTATGCAAAAGTCGTTCCTTCTTTGAAGAAGGATTAGGACGTAATGATGGAACAACAATCTCCTGATTGATATTCCTGTTAGAAACTACCTTAGGTAAAAACCCAGGTTTAGTTCGCAGAACTACCTTGTCTGAATGGAAAATCAGATAAGGAGAATCACAATGTAAGGCCGATAACTCAGAGACTCTTCGAGCCGAGGAAATAGCCATCAAAAACAGAACTTTCCAAGATAAAAGCTTAATATCAATGGAATGAAGGGGTTCAAACGGAACCCCTTGAAGAACTTTAAGAACCAAGTTTAAGCTCCACAGAGGAGCAACCGTCTTAAACACAGGCTTAATCCTAGCCAAAGCCTGACAAAAAGCCTGGACGTCTGGAACTTCTGCCAGACGTTTGTGTAAGAGAATAGACAGAGCAGAAATCTGTCCCTTTAACGAACTAGCAGATAAGCCCTTTTCTAAACCCTCTTGTAGAAAGGACAATATCCTAGGAATCCTAACCTTACTCCATGAGTAACCCTTGGATTCGCACCAATATAAATATTTACGCCATATCCTATGGTAAGTTTTTCTGGTAACAGGCTTCCGTGCTTGTATTAAGGTATCAATAACTGACTCAGAGAAGCCACGCTTTGATAGGATCAAGCGTTCAATCTCCATGCAGTCAGCCTCAGAGAAATTAGATTTAGATGGTTGAAAGGACCTTGTATTAGAAGGTCTTGCCTCAGAGGTAGAAACCATGGTGGACAGGATGACATGTCCACTAGGTCTGCATACCAGGTCCTGCGTGGCCACGCAGGCGCTATCAGAATCACCGATGCTCTCTCCTGTTTGATCTTGGCAATCAGTCGAGGTAGCATCGGAAATGGTGGAAACACATAAGACATGTTGAAGACCCAAGGGGCTGCCAGAGCATCTATCAGCGCCGCTCCCGGGTCCCTGGACCTGGATCCGTAACAAGGAAGCTTGGCGTTCTGGCAAGACGCCATGAGATCCAGTTCTGGTTTGCCCCAACGATGAATCAGTTGAGCGAAGACCTCCGGATGAAGTTCCCACTCCCCCGGATGAAAAGTCTGGCGACTTAGAAAATCCGCCTCCCAGTTCTCCACGCCTGGGATGTAGATCGCTGACAGGTGGCAAGAGTGAGACTCTGCCCAGCGAATTATCTTTGAGACTTCCAACATCGCTAGGGAACTCCTGGTTCCCCCTTGATGGTTGATGTAGGCCACAGTCGTGATGTTGTCCGACTGAAATCTGATGAACCTCAGTGTTGCTAACTGAGGCCAAGCTAGAAGAGCATTGAATATTGCTCTTAATTCCAGAATATTTATTGGGAGGAGTTTCTCCTCCTGAGTCCATAATCCCTGAGCCTTCAGGGAGTTCCAGACTGTGCCCCAACCTAGAAGGCTGGCATCTGTTGTTACAATTGTCCAATCTGGCCTGCGAAAGGTCATCCCCTTGGACAGGTGGACCCGAGAAAGCCACCAGAGAAGAGAATCTCTGGTCTCTTGATCCAGATTTAGTAGAGGGGACAAATCTGAGTAATCCCCATTCCACTGACTTAGCATGCATAATTGCAGAGGTCTGAGATGCAGGCGCGCAAATGGTACTATGTCCATTGCCACTACCATTAAGCCGATTACTTCCATGCAGTGAGCTACTGACGGGCGTGGAATGGAATGAAGGGCACGGCAAGCATTTAAAAGTTTTGATAACCTGGCCTCCGTCAGGTAAATTTTCATTTCTACAGAATCTATCAGAGTCCCTAGGAAGGAGACTCTTGTGAGTGGTGATAGAGAACTCTTTTCCACGTTCACCTACCACCCATGCGACCTCAGAAATGCCATAACTATCTCTGTATGAGACTTGGCAATTTGAAAACTTGACGCTTGTATCAGAATGTCGTCTAGGTACGGAGCCACCGCTATGCCTCGCGGTCTTAGTACCGCTAAAAGTGAGCCCAGAACCTTTGTAAAAATTCTCGGGGCCATAGCTAACCCGAAGGGAAGAGCTACAAACTGGTAATGCCCGTCTAGAAAGGCAAATCTTAGGTACCGATAATGATCTTTGTGAATCGGTATATGAAGGTAGGCATCCTTTAAGTCTACTGTGGTCATGTATTGACCCTCTTGGATCATGGGTAGGATGGTTCGAATAGTTTACATTTTGAATGATGGAACTCTTAGGAATTTGTTTAAGATTTTTAGGTCCAAGATTGGTCTGAAGGTTCCCTCTTTCTTGGGAACCACAAACAGATTTGAGTAAAACCCTTGCCCTTGTTCCGTCCGCGGAACTGGGTGGATCACCCCCATTACTAAGAGGTCTTGTACACAGCGTAGAAATGCCTCTTTCTTTATTTGGTTTGGTGATAACCTTGAAAGATGAAATCTCCCTTGTGGAGGAGAAGCTTTGAAGTCCAGAAGATATCCCTGAGATATGATCTCCAACGCCCAGGGATCCTGGACATCTCTTGCCCAAGCCTGGGCGAAGAGAGAAAGTCTGCCCCCCACTAGATCCGTTTCCAGATAGGGGGCCCTCTCTTCATGCTGTCTTAGGGGCAGAAGTAGGCTTTCTGGCCTGCTTGCCCTTGTTCCAGGGCTGGTTAGCTTTCCAGCCCTGTCTGTAACGAGCAGCAGTTCCTTCCTGTTTTGGAGCGGAGGAAGTTGATGCTGCTCCTGCCTTGAAGTTACGAAAGGCACGAAAATTAGACTGTTTGGCCTTTGATTTGGCCCTGTCCTGAGGAAGAGTATGACCCTTACCTCCAGCAATGTCAGCAATAATTTCTTTCAAGCCGGGCCCGAATAAGGTCTGCCCCTTGAAAGGAATATTAAGCAATTTAGATTTAGAAGTCACGTCAGCTGACCAGGATTTAAGCCATAGCACTCTGCGCACCTGTATGGCGAATCCGGAGTTCTTAGCCGTTAGTTTGGTTAAATGTACAACGGCATCAGAAACAAATGCATTAGCTAGCTTAAGTGCTTTAAGCTTGACCATAATCTCATCCAATGGAGCTGTGTGAATGGTCTCTTCCAGAGACTCAAACCAGAATGCCGCAGCAGCAGTGACAGGCGCAATGCATGCAAGGGGCTGTACGATAAAACCTTGTTGAACAAACATTTTCTTAAGGTAACCTTCTAATTTTTTATCCATTGGATCTGAAAAAGCACAACTATCCTCCACCGGGATAGTGGTATGTTTAGCTAAAGTAGAAACTGCTCCCTCCACTTTAGGGACCGTCTGCCATAAGTCTCGTGTGGTGGCGTCTATTGGAAACATTTTTCTAAATATCGGAGGAGGGGAAAAGGGCACACCGGGTCTATCCCACTCCTTGCTAATAATTTCTGTAAGCCTTTTAGGTATAGGAAAAAACGTCAGTACACACCGGTACCGCAAAGTATTTATCCAACCTACATACTTTCTCTGGAATTGCAGCCTTGTTACAATCATTCAGAGCCGCTAATACCTCCCCTAGCAATACACGGAGGTTCTCAAGCTTAAATTTAAAATTAGAAATCTCTGAATCCGGTCTCCCTGGATCAGATCTGTCACCCACAGAATGAAGCTCTCCGTCCTCATGTTCTGCAAATTGTGACGCAGTATCGGACATGGCTCTCACATCATCAGCGCGCTCTGTCCTTTACCCAGAGCTATCGCGCTTGCCTCTTAATTCTGGCAATTTAGATAATACCTCTGTCATAACAGCAGCCATGTCTTGCAAAGTGATTTGTATGGGCCTCTCTGATGTACTTGGCGCCACAATATCACGCGCCTCCTGAGCGAGAGGCGAAGGTACTGACACGTGAGGCGAGTTAGTCGGCATAACTTCCCCCTCGTTGTCTGGTGATAATTTATTTACAGATAAAAATTGACTTTTATTCAAAGTGACATCAATACATTTAGTACACATATTTCTATGGGGCTCCACATTGGCCTTCAAACATAGTGAACAAACAGATTCATCTGTGTCAGACATGTTTAAACAGACTAGCAATGAGACTAGCAAGCTTGGAAAATCCTTTCAAATAAGTTTACAAGCAATATAAAAAACGCTACTGCGCCTTTAAGAAGCACAAAAAATCGTCACAGTTGAAATAACAATGAACCAAAACAGTTATAGCAACCAAATTTTCACAGTAAATGTATTAAGTTAGCAAAGCATTGCACCCACTAGCAAATGGATGATTAACCCCTTAATACCCAAAAACAGATAATCAATTTAACAATTAACGTTTTTATCACAGTCAAACACACTGTCACAGGTCTGCTGTGACTGATTACCTCCCTCAAAATGAATTTTGAAGACCCCTGAGCTCTCTAGAGACGTCCTGGATCAAGGAGGAAGAAGCAGGAAGACTGTAACTGAATTTTTACTGCGCAAAAAAGCTCTAAAATAGGCCCCTCCCACTCATATTACAACAGTGGGAAACCTCAGTTAACCGTTTCTATGCAGAAATAAACGACAGCCATGTGGAAAATCATGCCCCAAAAGATTTATCACCAAAGTACCTCACAAAAAACGAATAACATGCCAGTAAACGTTTTAAACATGCACTTTAAAAGTTAGGTAGTGTTATTAATAAGCCTGCTACCAGTCGCTTCTACTGTGGCTCATACATTACCTCAGTATTAACAGTATTTTCTTAGTCAAATTCCATTCCTTAGAAAATTACTTATTGTACATACATTCATCAGCCTGATACCAGTCGCTACTGCATTTAAGGCTGTACTTACATTACATCGGTATCAGCAGTATTTTCTTAGTCAATTCCATTCCTTAGAAAAATATTCTACTGCACATACCTCATCTGCAGGGGACCCCGCATGCTATTCCCTTTCTGAAGTTACCCCACTCCTCAGAATGTGCGAGAACAGCCAGTGGATCTTAGTTACTTCTGCTAAGATCATAGAAAACGCAGGCAGATTCTTCTTCTAAATACTGCCTGAGAGAAAAAACAGCACACTCTGGTGCCATTTAAAATAACAAACTTTTGATTGAAGAAATAATTAAGTATAAAAATTCCACACTCCTCTCACACCTTCCTACTATGTCAGTTGCAAGAGAATGACTGGATATGACATGTGAGGGGAGGAGCTATATAGCAGCTCTGCTTGGGTGATCCTCTTGCAACTTCCTGTTGGGAAGGGAATATATCCCATAAGTAATGGATGATCCGTGGACTGAATACACTTAACAAGAGAAAAAGGAATTAGCTAACTTAAGTGCGTGAACCCTGTCCATAACCTCCTCATACGGAGTCTCTCTACTGAGCGACTTTTCTAGTTCTTCGAACCAGAACCACGCTGCTGTAGTGACAGGAATAATGCACGAAATAGGTTGCAGGAGGTAACCTTGCTGTACAAAAATCTTTTTAAGCAAAACCTCCAATTTTTTATCCATAGGATCTTTGAAAGCACAATTATCCTCGATAGGAATAGTAGTGCGCTTGGCTAGTGTAGAAACTGCCCCCTCGACCTGCCATAAGTCCTTTCTGGGGTCGACCATAGGAAATAATTTCTTAAATATAGGAGGGGGAACAAAAGGTATGCCGGGCTTCTCCCACTCCTTATTCACTATGTCCGCCACCCGCTTGGGTATAGGAAAAGCGTTGGGGTGCACCGGAACCTCTAGGAACTTGTCCATCTTGCACAATTTTTCTGGAATGACCAGGTTGTCACAATCATCCAGAGTAGATAGCACCTCCTTAAGCAGTGCGCGGAGATGCTCTAATTTAAATTTAAATGTCACAACATCAGGTTCTGCCTGTTGAGAAATTGATTGGTGTGAGGGTATGACAGAGCAATTATCATCAGCGCCCTCCTGCTCTACAGTGTTTAAAACAGAGCAATCGCGCTTTCTCTGATATGCAGGCATTTTGGATAAAATATTTGCTATGGAGTTATCCATTACTGCCGTCAATTGTTGCATAGTAATAAGCATTGGCGCGCTAGAAGTACTAGGGGCCTGCTACGTGGGCAAAACTGGTGTAGACACAGAAGGAGATGATATAGAACTATGTCTACTCCCTTCATCTGATGAATCATCTTGGGCAACTTTACTATCTGTGGCAGTACTGTCCTTACTTTGTTTGGACGCTATGGCACAATTATCACATAATTTTGAAGGGGGAGACACATGGGCTTCCATACATACAGAACATAGCTTATCTGAAGGCACAGACATGTTAAACAGGCTTAAACTTGTCAATAAAGTACAAAAACCGTTTTTAAACAAAACCGTTACTGTCTCTTTAAATTTTAAACAGTGCACACTTTATTACTGAATATGTGAAAAACTATGAAGGAATTGTTCAAATTTAACCAAATTTTCACCACAGTGTCTTAAAGCATTCAAAGCATTGCACCCCAAATTTGAGACCTTTAACCCTTAAAATGAAGAAACAGGAGCCGGTTAAAGTTTTAACCCCTCTACAGTCCCAGCTACAGCCTTTGCTGCGACTTTACCAAACCCAGGGGGTATACGATACCAAATGAAGCCTTCTAGGAACCTTTTCAAATACTTTCAGACCCACACACATGCAGCTGCATGTCCTGCTCTCAAAAGAAACTGCGCAGTAATGGCGCGAAAATGAGGCTCAGCCTACTACAGGGAAGGCCCTTCCTGACTGAAAAGGTGTCTAAACCAGTGCCTGACGTTAAAAAAACGTTCCCCAAATTTTATAAGTGTGAATATCAACATCAATCTTTATAAAAAGCCCAAATAAAGCAATCGATCTTGCCCATAAAAATGTCTACCAGTTTTATAGCCCACATTAAGCCCTTTATTCTGTTTGATTAAGAAAATGGCTTACCGGTCCCCATGAGGGGAATGACAGCCTTCCAGCATTACACAGTCTTGTTAGAAAAATGGCTAGTCATACCTTAAGCAGAAAAGTCTGCTAACCGTTTCCCCCAACTGAAGTTATTTCATCTCAACAGTCCTATGTGGAAATAGCAAACGATTTTAGTTACTGCTGCTAAAATCATATTCCTCTCACAAACAGAACTCTTCATCTTTTTCTGTTTCAGAGTAAATAGTACATACCAGCACTATTTTAAAATAACAAACTCTTGATAGTAGAATAAAAAACTACAACTAATCACCACATACTCTTCACCATCTCCGTGGAGATGTTGCCTGTGCAACGGCAAAGAGAATGACTGGGGTGGGCGGAGCCTAGGAGGGACTATATGGACAGCTTTTGCTGTGCTCTTTGCCATTTCCTGTTGGGGAAGAGAATATTCCCAGAAGTTATGGATGACGCTGTGGACCGGACACACCAATGTTGGAGAAATGGATAATGATTTGGATGTTATGACTGTGCAAAATATTGGGAAAAAGAGAATATGTGTAGTAGACGCTCTAGATTTTCAGGAGAGACTGAAAACTAATCGCAATAGGTGCTGAGGTATCATGAATTTAGAATAACATAACTCAAATGAGGCACAAGGAATATTTTAGCAGTAGGAAAAATGTCACATTAGGTTAGTAAAGTAGGATTTACACAATGTGTAGCCTAATGTTATGTAAAAGTCTTATACCATTGCATTTCTATGAAAGACTGTGCTAATCTCAAGCAAGTGCAATCCTACAGAGCAGTCTACAGATGTATTTTGTAAAGTCACTGACATTTATCTTCCTGGCTCAAGGTTTAACTGAAGTATATTTGGAATGTACACTACAACAATAAATTAAAAATACCTAAATTGTCCCTGAAATGATCCTGTACATTCTGGCCTTACATAAACAGCTGCATGTTGTGGGTGTTCACATACCTTGGCACTGCACCCAGAACAATGAGATTGGCTTTCTGTTTATTGTTTCCAATCACTGCATTTTTCATATCTCTGTTAAAAGGAACAAACAACATATAAATTAAAAATATTGTGGAAAACAATGTTACAATCATTTTTAGTTGAAAACAATCAATCAAAACAAACTATTGGGCACTACAATAGTTAAATGGGTATCATACTCAATCTTTTTCTTTGTTTCATGCTCAAAATATATTACTTTTGTTTGTGGTGGAGTTTGGTTAAAAAACATAATTTACATAAGAATTTACCTGATAAATTCATTTCTTTCATATTGGCAAGAGTCCATGAGCTAGTGACGTATGGGATATACATTCCTACCAGGAGGGGCAAAGTTTCCCAAACCTCAAAATGCCTATAAATACAGCCCCCACCACACCCACAATTCAGTTTAACGAATAGCCAAGTGCGGTGATAAGAAAGGAGCGAAAGCATCAACAAGGAATTGGAATAATTGTGCTTTATACAAAAAAATCATAACCACCATAAAAAGGGTGGGTCTCATGGACTCTTGCCAATATGAAAGAAATGAATTTATCAGGTAAATTCTTACATAAATTATGTTTTCTTTCATGTAATTGGCAAGAGTCCATGAGCTAGTGACGTATGGGATAGCAATACCCAAGATGTGGCACTCCACCCAAGAGTCACTAGAGAGGGAGGAATAAAATAAAGACAGCCAATTCCGCTGAAAAAATAATCCACAACCCAAATCAAAAGTTTTAATCTTATAAAGAAAAAAACTGAAATTATAAGCAGAAGAATCAAACTGAAACAGCTGCCTGAAGTATTTTTCTACCAAAAACTGCTTCTGAAGAAGAGAAAACATTAAAATGGTAGAATTTAGTAAAAATAAGCAAAGAAGACCAAGTTGCTGCTTTGCAAATCTGATCAACAGAAGCTTCATTCTAAAAAACCCAGGAAGTGGAAACTGACCTAGTAGAATGAGCCGTAAACCTCTGAGGCGGGGATTTAGCCGACTCTAAATAAGCATGATGAATCAAAAGCTTTAACCAAGGCGCCAAAGAAATGGCAGAAGCCTTCTGACCTTTCCTAGAACCAGAAAAGATAATAAATAGACTAGAAGTCTTTCTGAAATCTTTAGTAGTTTCAACATAATATTTCGAAGCTCTTACCACATTCAAAGAATGTAAGGATCTCTCCAGAAAATTCTTAGGATTAGGACATAAAGAAGGGACAACAATTTCTCTACTAATGTTGTTGGAGTTCACAACTTTAGGTAAAAATCTAAACGAAGTCCGCAAAAACTGCCTTATCCTGATGAAAAATCAGAAAAGGAGACTCACAAGAAAGAGCAGATAAATCAAACTCTTCTAGCAGAAGAGATGACCAAAAGGAACAACACTTTCCAAGAAAGTAATTTAATCTCCAGAGAATGCATAGGCTCAAAACGGAGGAGCCTGTAAAGCCTTCAAAACCAAAATAAGACTCCAAGGAGGAGAAATTGATAAATGACAGGCTTGATACGAACCAAAGCCTGTACAAAACAATGAATATCAGGAAGCTTAGCATTTTTTCTGTAGAACAGAACAGAAAGAGCATAGATTTGACCTTTCAAAGTACTTGCAGACAAACCCTTATCTAAGCCGTCCTGAAGAAACTGTAAAATTCTAGGAATTCTAAAAGAATGCCAAGAGAATTTATGAGAAGAGCACCATGAAATGTAAGTCTTCCAAACTTGATAAAAAATCTTTCTAGATACAGATTTCCGAGCCTGCAACATAGTAATAATCACTGAGTCGGAGAAACCTCTATGACTAAGCGTTCAATTTCCATACCATCAAATTTAATAATTTGAGATCCTGACGGAAAAACGAACCTTGAGATATAAGGTCTGGCCTTAATGGAAGTGGCCAAGGTTGGCAACTGGACATCCGAACAAGATCCACATACCAAAACCTGAGCGGCCATGCTGTACAGCAGCACAAACGATTGTTCCATGATGATTTAGAAAATCACTCTTAAAAGATGAACTAGAGGCGGAAAAATATAGGCAGGTTGATAACTCCAAGGAAGTGTCAATGAATACACTGCTTCCGCCTGAGGATCGCTGGACCTGGATAGGTACCTGGGAAGTTTCTTGTTTAGATGAGATGCCATCAGATCTATTTCTGGAAGCCCCCACATCTGAACAATTTGAAAAAACACATCTGGGTGAAGAGACCATTCTCCCGGATGTAAAGCTTGATGCCAGAGATAATCCGCTTCCCAATTGTCTCTACCTGGGATATGGACCGCAGAAATTAGACAGGAGCTGGATTTTGCCCAAGCAAGTATCCGAGATACTTCTTTCACAGCCTGAGGACTGAGAGTCCCACCCTGATGATTGACATACGCCACAGTTGTGACATTGTCTGTCTGAAAACCAATAAACGTCTCTCTCTTCAAAAAGAAGCCAAAACTGAAGAACTCTGAGAATCGCATGGAGTTCCAAAATATTGAACGATAATCTCACCTCTTGAGATTTCCAGACCCCTTGTGCTGTCAGAGATCCCCAGACAGCTTCCCAACCTAAAAGACTCGCATCTGTTGTGAGCATGGTCCAGGTTGGATGAACCAAAGAGACCCGTAGAACTATACGATGGTGATCTAACCACCAAGTCAGAGATAGTTGAATATTGGGATTCAAGGATATTAAATGTGATATCCTAGAATAATCCCTGCACCATTAATTCAGCATTAAAAACTGGAAAGGTTTCATATGAAAATGAGCAAAGGGAATCGAATCCAATGCTGCAGTCATGAGACCTAAAACTTCCATGCATATAGCTACTGAAGGAAATAATAGAGACTGAAGGTTCCGACAAGCTGCACCCAATATAAATTGTCTCTTGTCTGTTAGAGACAAAGACATTGACATAATCTATCTGGAAACCTAAAAAAAGGTGACCCTTGTCTGAGGAATCAAGGAGCTTTTGATAAAAAGCTCCTCCAACCATGTCTTTGAAGAAACAACAGAAGTTGAATCGTATGAGATTCTGCAGAACGAAAAGACTGAGCAAGTACAAGGAGATCGTCCAAATAAGGAAACACTGAGAACCTTGAAAATATTCTTAGAGCTGTCGCTAGGCCAGAAGGAAAAGCAACAAATTGGTAATGCTTGTCTAAAAAAAGAGAATCTCAGAAAATGAAAATAATCTGAATTAAAACAGAAGATGAAGATATGAATCCTGTAAGTCTATTGTAGACAAATAATGCCCTTGCTGAACAAAAGGCAGAATAGACCTTATAATCACCATTCTGAAAGATGGTACTTTAACATGACAATTCAAAAGTTTTTCTTTCTTTGGGACAAGGAATAGTTCTGAATAAAACCCAAGACCCTGTTCCTGAAACGGAACTGGTATGAATACCCCAGATAACTCCAGGTCTGAAACACACTTCAGGAAAGTCTGAGCCTTTACTGGAATAGCTAGAATATGAGAGAGAGAAAAAGACTTCTCACAGGCGGTCTTACTCTGAATCCTATTTTGTACCCCAATCTAAGAAGTTTGGACCGAATTGAACCAAACAACTTTAGAAAAATCTTAACCTGCCCCCTACCAGCTAAGCTGGAATAAGGGCCGCACCTTCATGCGAATTTGGGGGTTGACTTTGATCTTTTAAATGGTTTGAATTCATTCGATTTTGAAGATAACTTCCAATTAAATACATGTTACTTGGGAAAGAATTAGGATTCCGTTCCTTATTAAGAACAAAAACTAATATAAGCTTAAAGGGACATGCCACCCACATTTTTTCTTTTATGATTTAGAAAGAAAATGCAATTATAAACATCTTTCTAATTTACTTATATTATCTAATTTGTTTTATTCTCTTGATATTCTTTGATGAAAAGCATATCTAGATATGATCACTAGCTGCTGATTGGTTGCTGCACAAAGAAGCCTCATGTGATTGGCTCACCATGTGCATTGCTTTTTCTTCAACTAAGAATATCTAGAAAATGAAGCAAAATAAATAATGGAAGTAAATTGTAATGCTGTTTAACTTTCTATTCTCTATCTGAATCATGAATCAGTGGCCCTTTAAGATTTACTCTTGGAACTTAATCTTGAAGCAAAAAAAACTCCCTTCCCCAGAGTAACAGTTGAAAGTATTGAATCCAATAGTGAACCAAATAATTTAT
Source organism: Bombina bombina (assembly GCF_027579735.1). NCBI lineage: Eukaryota > Metazoa > Chordata > Amphibia > Anura > Bombinatoridae > Bombina > Bombina bombina. The sequence continues at coordinate 560,902,915 of NC_069499.1, read as the reverse complement.
TACCTTGGAAAAATAAAAATCTGGATTTTAGAAATCAAATTTGCATTCCAAGATTTAAGTCACAAAGTTCTTCTAGCTAAAATAGCTAAAGACATAGATTTAACCTCAATTGTGAAAATATAAAAAAAAAAAATTAGCATGTTGAATCAACTTAACAATGCTAAACAAATCATAATCCGATACTTGTTGCGCTAAAGTATCCAACCAAAAAGTTGAAGCAGTTGCAACATCAGCCAAATAAATTGCAGGCCTAAAAAAAGGACCTGAAAATAAAATAATTTTCCTTAGATAAGATACAAGTTTCCCATCTGAAGGAACTTAAAAATAAATACTATTTTCCATAGGAATAGTAGTATGTTTAGCAAGAGTAGAGATAGCCCCATTAACTTTGGGGATCTTTCCCCAAAACTCCAAACTAACTGCTGGCAAAGGATACAATTTAAAAAACCTTAAAGAAGGAATAAAAGAAGTACCAGGCCTATTCCATTCCCTAGTATCAAGAACTGGAAAAAAAACCTCTGAAGAAACCACAGGAGGTTAATAAGCAGAATTTAAATGTTAGCTAGTCTTAAAATCAAAAGGACTAGTCTCCTCAATATCCAATATAGTCAACACCTTTTCAACAAAGAATGAATGTACTCTATTTAAAAGTAAAAAAGTAGATTTGTTAGTGTCAATATCTGATGAAGGATATTCTGAATCAGATAAATCCTCATCAGAGAAGGATAATTCAGTATGTTGTCTGTCATTTGAAAATTCATCAACTAAATGAGAATTTAAAAAAGACCTTTACATTTTATTAGAAGGCGGGATGGCAGACAAAGCCTTTAGAATAGAATCAGAAAAATAATCCTACAAATTCCTAGGTATATCTTATACAATAGATGTTAAAAGAATAGCAATAGATAATGCATTAATACTGATGGACTCTGCATGTAAACGTTTATCATGATAACTTATTACAAACCATAGCTAAAGATAAAAACTCATAACATTAAGATAAATGAACTTAGCTTTGGTAGGACTGATATCAGTCATCAGGAATGCAACAGTGTTTTCTGATACAGGAACAGTTTTTGAGATATCTTGCAAATGTAAGAGAAAAAAACAACATATAAAACAAAATATCAATTTCCTTAAATGACAGTTTCAGGAATGGGAAAAAAATGCAAACAAAATAAGCCTCTGAAAATCAGAAGCAGAATGAAATAAAGACTTAAATAATGTCAGAATCTGGCGCCAAGTATGACGCCCACAACTGACAAAATACTTTTTTGGTGCCAAGAACGTCTGCAACAAACACAAGCGTCATAGATGACGCAACTATGTGAAAATTCTCGGCGCCAACTAAGACGCCGGAAATGACGAAAATACGTCCACAAACGTAATTCTCGCGCCAAAAAAGTCTTGCGCCAAGAATGACGCAATAAATTATAGCATTTTGCGCACCCGCGAGCCTAACAGCCCGCAATTTAGAAAGATTGTCAATTTGAAAATTCCAGGTAAGAATTTTTTTATTTTTTTTATGCATTTCCCAAAATGAAACTGACAGTCTGCAAAAAGGAAATATATTGATAAACCTGAATCATGGCAAATATAAGTACAAACATTATATTTAGAACTTTACAAATAAAGTGCCAAACCATAGCTGAGAGTGTCTAAATAAAAGGAAAACCTACTTACCAAAAGACACTCATCTACATAAAGTAGATAGCCAAACCAGTACTGAAACGAGAATCAGAGGAGGTAATGGTATATAAGAGTATATTGTGGATCTGAAAAGGGAGGTAGGAGATGAATCTCTACGACCGATAACAGAGAACCTATGAAATAGATCCCCGTTAGGATGACCATTGCATTCAATAGGTAATACTCCCTTCACATTCCTCTGTCATTCACTGCACTCTGAGAGGAACCGGGCTTCAGCATGCTGAGAAGTGCATATCAACGTAGAAATCTAGCACAAACTTACTTCACCACCTCCATAGGAGGCAAAGTTTGTAAAAACTGAATTGTGGGTGTGGTGGGGGTGTATTTATAGGCATTTTGAGGTTTGGGAAACTTTGCCCCTCCTGGTAGGAATATATATCCCAAACGTCACTAGCTCATGGACTCTTGCCAATTACATGAAAGAGACGCTTCTGTACGACTAAAGTAACATTATCTTGACAGGACTGTCCCTCCCTACCAATAGTTTCCGTTATCAGCCAGTAAGCATTAATAAAATAGTATAAATTGAGCAAATATGTGTTTCTTGTTAGTTTCAATATAAAATGAAACAACTTACACTTAAAATATGAGATATGTTCCTCTAGATATCCTAGAAAGGATGAGAGTTTTAAATTTGGCCCTAACGATCAGTAAAAGTGGGCTTATTCAGTCAGAGTAAAAAAAAAAAAAAAAACAACCATATCAAGGAATTCAATTTAAATAAAAAGTTGGCTTTGTATTTATTACCATCAATATCAGCTGTGGAAAAAGCAGAGACTGTAGTGTGTTGGTAACGTGCAGACCTTTATCTGTCACTTAAGCACAGGCATGCACCAGAGTCTCTGTACGCTCTAAAATCATCTACAAAGTCAGAGATATACAACCATGAAAATAAATATCCTACTCACTGTACATTTTTGCTTAAATTTCTCAAGTAGCACTCATTAGCGATAACTGAACCGTTTTATGGGGGTGGGGAGTGAACTAGACAAAGCCTAATGCCCAACTTTTCAATTGGGTATCAAACTTCTCCAATTAGTATCTTGTAGCAATGAAAGGAAGGTAAGTTTTTTGAGTGTTACATAGGAAGAGCAATGCCTAGATTAAAATAGAAGCATTTACATTTATCTTGGTTCACCTAAGTAGAACTCGCCACCAAAGATTTACAAAGTAAATTATATAGGTGTCAGGAAAGGGAAAAAAAAATCAAATCTGGATAATCTTGCTGGGAAAAAAATGCATTATTTTAAAGAACACAGAATGGAAAATGTTTTTGCCACATTTTTCTTTATTTTTTCTTTATTTTTTTAAAAAGAAAATGACGACACAACAGCTTCACTAGACTCTAGTATGTAGTTGACTCAACCAATGACCAACAACCTTCAATGGCTGTTTTTGTAGCATTAGTTCCCATCAGTGTGCTGGAATCTGTAATCTAGTAAACTACCAGGAATTCATCAGATGTCTACCTTATGCCAGACAATGCCTGTTTTACTCTATATGGAATAGAAACAAGTCTTGATAAGTAAATTTTGTACTGCCAAACCTTCTTACAAGCAGAGAAAAAAAAATAGGAAACTATAGCCTTTGCTCAGATGTAGTCAGTTTTAGTTTAGGCAGAAGAACTGGCTCATGAACACGGTGGGTCTATTTTTTTTACATCATGAAAAATATACATGAGCATGAATAAGTCAAATGAAATAGGCTCTCTGACAATGGTTATGCCATCTGAAATGCCTTCCTCAACATTAGAAGTTACATTGGGAATTTTGGACTTGCCACATTTAGAATATATCAACCTCTGTCTCCAAATACTGTTTATAAGAAGAAGACTGGATAGGGGCTTATTAACGCCAAACAGGCATTCAAATAAGTAACTACAGAAGTATCTCTCTCTTTTGAAAGTGGATGCTGTTCTGATGTACTATATTGTGTAAGCCAAGCTGTAACAATAAAAAAAATTGATTGCTAGCTTAGTTTATGACAGGTGTAAAAGATGTGTGCACAGATCACATTACAGGGTATTGTGTTCAAGAACACTGGAATTGATGCAATCTTGTGCACAGAGTTGCAAAATGACATGCACTGTTCAGAAAAAAAGCCCTCAGCCTTGAAGCACGCACTCAGTCAATCTCCTAATCTCAAGAGCTCTTGAATAGATTATGCTTAAATATTTAAAGACTAAATAGTTTATATAAAAGTATAAGCCCCAGTATAACATGCTGGCCTATGTGCACAGCAAAAGGAAAGGTGTGCAATTCAACGCAGATTTTCTGTATTTTTATTTTTTTAATCATTTCAGAAAAAAAAGTTTAAAATATCTAAATTTTTCTCATAACCTACTAACAGCACCTTTTAGAAAAGGGGGGGGGGGGGCTAAACCATTTGATTATCAAAACATTGTATGTTATCATACCTGTAATTAACAACCCATTTCTAAAAGCACTTCCCTCTATATGTGATCTCTCTTCACTTGTTAAAAGGTGTTAAAATGGCAATTTCTAAAGAAAATGAAAGACTTAGGAACACTCAATCAAAATTAAACTTTCATTATTCAGATAGAGCATGCAATTTTAAACAACTTTCCAATTTACTTCCATTAACTAAATGTGCACAGTCTTTTTATATTTAAACTTTTTGAGTCACCAGCTCCTACTGAGCATGTGCAAGAATAAGTGTGTATGCATTTGTGAATGGTTGATGGCTGTCAAATGGTACGTGTATGCATTTGTGATTGGCTGATGGCTGTCACATGGTACAGGGGGAGTGGAAAAAGACATAACTTTTAAAATAGTCAGAAAAAAAAATCTACTACTCATTTGAAGTTCAGACTAAGTTCTATTGCATTGTCTTGTTATCTTTCATTTGTTGATTATGCAAATCCACTGTGTTGACTGGTCCTTTAAAGCTACTACTCTCATGCTTTGGTCCGATGTATGAAAAAAAGACCAAATCTGAATCATGAACGAAAAAAAATGTGGTATTCCTGTAACTTTAAAAATGTAAAGCAGAAATGTAAAAATTTAACCACACAACCTCAGAGAGCATATAATAAATCCATATGGAAAAGAAGAAGTTTGAAAGTACAAGCTTTTCTGAAACCAGAAAGACAGACAAAAAATAGGAAAATAACATTTCCTAAACATAACTTGAGAGCTCTGCTCAAAACTGAAGCAGTGATTCCTAGCCATTGTTTGGATGAGAACAGAATGAACCTATTTTACAATAGATACTATTGTAACCACCTCTGAAAAACCTACTGATTTTGCTACAAAATGATATCTTCCTCACTGCAACCATTACAATTGTAAGTATGTTACCAAAACAGCTAGATGTAATACCTAATGCCCATGCAGTACAAAATAAATGTAAGATTTATTGAAAGCATGGGCTTGATTTATCAAGCCTTCTCCTGCACTATGACTGCAGGTTTTCACAAGAAAACCTGCAGTCCGTATTTATCAAGCAGCGGTTATCAGACCGCTGCTTCCTACACTCTTCTCAACCTCTTAGGTGGAAAATTTCAATCTTCCCAGTCTCGTCCGACCGGGGAAATTGACAGCTCCTGCCCGTGCGTGATTGGCTTTGTGCGGGCAGGGGGTGGCATTTCAGGCAAGCTCAAATTAGCGCTTTCGTGCAATGTTAAATTAAGCCAGTGGAATTCTGTCCGCCAGAGGCGAGCTACGGCGGACAAGGGTGCAAATGTACGTCCCTGTCTGCCTTAGCTTGATAAATTGAGCCCTATGTGTCTGTAACAATGTGTTCCAAGTTATTCATTCGATTAATAAGTTTAGCTTTAGTAATTCATGAAAAGGTATTTAACTTACACAACTCCTTGGAGCACTTTCTGAGGATCTGGATCAAAGAGACGGTCCACATAATGGCGACTGCTTGCAGTGACCTCCTAAAAAGATAAAATAAAAATATATAGTAGAAGTATAAACAATGCATTGCTATTGATAATCTACACAGAACCCTTAAAAAAAAATAAAGCGTGTTTAATCTACAGTTTCAAAGGCAGATTTAATTTGGCCTTTAGGTCCCTGTAGTTTTTAAAGCATACTATTTGTGTACTTGCTGTAAAACAAGTCACCTTCTTCCTCTCATCTTGCATTCATACCTGCCCCTCCCCCCTACAATACTATTTTCCCCATTAAGAAAGTAGGACAGGTATGAAAGTCAGCCGCTGTTCAGAGTGGAGTGAGGTGTGAATTAACATATGTTATCTCCCTGCACCCTAACACTAGAAGCAGCTTGGCAGAACAGAAAGTGTAGAAGAAAATAAGACAACACAAATTACTTTACTTGCCCTTTTTCTGGTATTTAAATGGATGGACAGTCTACACCAGAATTTTTATTGACTTAAAAGACAGATAATCCCTTTATTACCCACTCCCCAGTTTTGCATAACCAACACAGTTATATTAATATATGTTTTACCTCTGTGATTACCTTGCATCTAATATCTTCTGACAGCCCCCTGATCACATGACTTTTTATGTATTATCTATTGACTTGCATTTTAGCCAATTAGTGCTGTGTTGTGCTGACTCTTAAATAACTCCATGGGCATGAACACTATGTTATCTATATGGCCCACATGAACTAGCAGTCTCCTGTTGTGAAAATCAAATAAAAAAGCATGTGATAAGAGGCTGTCTGTAGTGGCTTAGAAACAGGCATAAATTTAGAGGTTTAAATGTTCTAAAGTATATTAATATATCAATGTTGGTTGTGCAAAGCTGGGGAATGGGTAGTAAAGGTGTTGTCTATCTTTTTAAACAATACAATTTTTAGTGTTGACTAGCATCAAAATTGACATTCATTTTAAAGTGACAAAGTGCACTGTTTTAAAAAAATTGATTAAAAACAGGGGCACTTTAATTCTTCAAAATTTACATTTCACTCCTGTTGAGAAAAAAAATTACCTTTTAATCTTCACAGCAGCTCCAGCTTCCTCCACCCATTGCAAAGCCTCTTCCTGGGTCTAAAATGAGGAATCCGGCTTCCTCCAATAATGGTGTTGAATCAGACACCGATTCCCCCAGGGGGGGGGAAGCCGTGATTGGAGTATGACTTATCCATTATTTCTGACATCAGAAATGGCTTGCAACAACCGGAGGAAGCTGGAACTGCTGTGAAGATTAAAAGGTAAGTTTTTTTTCACAACAGGAGTGAAATGTAAATTTTGATGAATTAAAGTGCCCCTGTTTTTAATCAAATTTTTAAAAACCGGGCGCTTTAGCATAAAAATTGACATTCACTTTAAGTATGTGACCACACACACACACACAATCACAACCTCTAGCACTTACCACTTCTTTTAGGACTACCTAAACTACATGTGAACAAGCTAAAAGAAAAACATGGAGAGCAACATTTCAATTCTTCAAAGCTGCCACTATTGCAGCATTCAAATGTACCAATTGTAAATTCTCAAGGAGTCACATAGAATTCAGATTTAAATGGACATGAGAGGATGGAAAACAGGGTTGTTATTTAAAAAAAAAAGTATATTTCATTTGATACAGTCCCTCATAAAAAAGGTTATATCTTCTGATATAAATGAAAACTGTGCTGGAAACAAATAATACAATATTTACCTATTATTGGATAACCATGTACAGGTAGCCCTCAGTTTACGCCGGGGTTAGGTTCCAGAAGGAATGGTTGTAAATCGAAACCGTTGTAAATTGAAACCCAGTTTATAATGTAAGTCAATGGGAAGTGAGGGAGATAGGTTCCAGGCCCCTCTCAAAATTGTCATAAGTAACACCTAATACATTATTTTTAAAGCTTTGAAATGAAGACTTTAAATGCTAAACAGCATTATAAACCTAACAAAATAATCACACAACACAGAATATATAATTAAACTAAGTGAACAAAAACATTTGCTAAACAGCATTATAAACCTAAAAAAATAATCACAAAACGCAGACTTCACTTGCATTTTTCTGCAAACAGTTCTTTCTATGTATTCCAATCTGGACTGATTTATAGACAGGAAGATCTTGTTCCTTTGAAATCTGCTTGATAGCTCAGGTCTGGTCAAACTGATTAATTTCAGCTTGCTTGGCTTTGCTGCAACACAAGCGGACAGCTCCACCTACTGGCTATTTTAATAAATGCACTGCTTCTCAATGCTTTTCAATAGCATTCACATGACTGGAAAAAAAGGTTGTTATTCTGAAACGGTGTAAATTGAACCGTTGTAAAACGAGGGCCACCTGTACTCAAATGAAATGCAATGTGGGAGACTTAGACTAGACAGTGATAAAGTATTTTATACTGCACAAAGAGGATTTGTCAAGGTTATTAGCTACTAATATGATCACCTAACCAAAACTCAAGAAGGGTAAATGTATATGCAAGAACACCAGCAACTGTAAATTAAGCTTTTTCAATCAGAGGTGAAACCACATATAAAATAGCATGGGTGGCTAAACATATATAAAGCAGTTTGCTAGGAGCATTTACAGAGATACAATAGCCTTTAAAAAAAAAAGTCAAAAAGATTTTAGAAGCCTGCGTTATATTGTTCCAAATAGTATTCTTTCATTTTCCACAGAGTGTAAACACATGAGGATGAATATAACGTAGTATAATTTGTAGCTATAGGTTAATGGAACATAAAACAGTCAAATAAAAACTGTGTGCTTGTTCTACTCCCTCCCGAGAGGCGCTGCATTCAAAATACAGCTTTTAAAAATATGAAATATGTCATTTTGCTGAATAAAAATGTGCATTATTTTGCAGTCCCAAGGCACACCCCTAAAAAGCTTGTTGAATGTTTTTTTTATTTATTTATTTTACGTCCCTTACTGTGAATAATTTGGGACTACACATGTGCATTTGTTGTATTCTGTGAACAACAAATGCTGAAAATGGCACCGGGATTCGGCTCTTTTCAGAGCTGAATTTCTTCTTGTGAAAGTAAAATAAACAAAGATCTGTGCAAATACAGATGTTTTTGTATTGCACTTTTACAAAAAGAAATCTGGATCAGAAAAAAAGCTAAATGCCGTGGGCAGCGTTGATTTTTCAGCATTTGCTGCTCACAGAATACAACAAATGCACGTCTATTGGGGACTTATATAAATGAGCTCCTGCATATACAAAACAATCACTGTGCAGCATGTAGGAATGTTACTACTCCATGGAATGCTCTACAACCTCTTTAAGAAAAGTGGAAACACTACAAATTTAAATTAAATGAAAGTCTGTTGCAAAGTTTTTGTTTTTTTTAAATTATTCATAATTAAATTTACGGGGGATGAAATTTTGAGTTTAACATCCCTTTAATTAAGGAAAATCTATCTGACCCTTTAACATTCTACACAGTGATTACTTGGCTCAGACTAAAAGCTCTTTTACAGCTCTCCCTAACTAGCGACAACAAAGGGGATCATGAATGTGGAGTATACAACAACTTTCTTGATTTGTGAAACAGTGTACACTGGCCTATTAAAATGAGCAATTATTTTAAAGGGATAGGAAAGTCAAAATTAAACTTGCATGATTCAGATAGAGCATGTCATTTTAAGACACTTTTACATTAACTTCTATTTTCATATGTGCTTTGTTCTCTTAGTATCCCTTGTTAAAAAAAGGAGTACGCACATATACACTAGTGGGAGCTAATGCTAATTGGTGCCTGCACACATTTGTCTCTTGTGATTGGCTAAATAGATATTTTTAGCTTCCTGTCAGTAGTGCAATGCTGTCCCTTCAGCAATGGATATACAAGAGAATGAAGCAAATGTGATAATAGAATTAAATTGGAAAGTTGTATGTTCTATCTGAATCATAAAAGAAAATGTTGAGTTTACTATCCTTTCAAGTTAAATCCCAGAGAAACTCTGCACTACACCCAAACAAATTAAAAACTTTCCAAGCTCCAGGAAAAAGTGGTAGCAGTTCACCAGAGGGCACAATAAAGTATACAGAGGCAATACATATATAACACATAGACCCCTGGAAGCTTGGCAATCATGTTTTTCACAATATAGAGGACTTAGAAGCAAAATCTGAGGAGAGTATTCTCACTTGCCAAAGTTCTTTTTTTAATATATCTGTAACAGTTTTTGATTTTTTACTAACTCTTGCAGCATGCAACATATTAGGTGGAGAAGCAAAGTTTGTTTAAAATTTCCATTACAATAAGCTGAAACCAGAACTTAAAAGGACATTATTTTTTATTTATGAAAAAAAGGAAAGTCAGCAATGAAGTACTGCACTGTAAAAGAACTAAACACAAAAATGTAACTGCCTTTAAATCTGTATTACAAATTGCATTGTTTTGCAGTCTAATATCAGCCATCTACTTTGCTGTGGTCAATAATAGATATAAATGCAGACACGGTTCACCCTCCTGGATCCACTCCAGTCAAGGTGCAGTAAAAGTAGGTAAAATAAATAATAATAAAAAAAATATAAATATATGTGTATAATATATTATTATATATGTATAATTATAATATATTATTATATATGTATAATTTGCAATTTTCTTTTAGGGAATTCAATTTTGAATTTAATGCCATAACATGAATAGAAGTTTTTTTTATATTTTGAAAACAAAATTAAATGTGCAGAGAATCAAAACGTATATCATATCTAAAACAAGCTTTAGAGAATCTGGGCTCAAGCTTTAAAGGAACATGAAACCCAACATTTTATTTCAAGATTCAGATAGAGAATACAACAACTTTCCATCTTATGTTATCTCATTTGATTAATTACCTTGGTATTATTTGTTGAAGAAGCAGAAGTGCACTACTGAGAGCTAGATGAACACCAGGTGAGCCAATAACATGAGGTATATATGTGCAACCACTTAGCCTAACTATGTATACTTTTTAACAAAAGATAACAAGAGAACAAAACAAATAAGATAATAGAAGTAAATTGGAAACTTGCTTAAAATTACAAGATCTGTCTGAATCATGAAAGAAAAAAATGTTGGTTCCATGTCCCTTTAATGCCTTAATTTTGAATTAATGTAATATATCCTATAATCATATGCTTTCCCTCTTTTTTTCTATATTGTAGACTTAGCTTTTCTAGTAGCAGTGTGAAGACCCAACTTCTTAACCAACACCATTCATACACAACTACCCTAGTACCAGCAAGATATTGCTTTACTAATGCAAAGGTAACATTTGGCTTATAGGCCATACCTCAAGAGAAATATGGCTTAGTCATTTAGAAAGAGGCAAAATCCTGAGTATGCTGAAAACCCCGATATGAAAAAAATGCAATACATCTTGAAATGCCATAACTAAAAATCCATGCAGTACACTTTTGTTCCCTTTTTTATTAATGCACATAATAAAGATAGACCCCAATTAGACAGGATAGGAAGATGTAGATAGAATTTCCACAAAATCAAATTTAAGATTCTGCTAATGGTGGAACAAGGATATCATTGTCGCTTCAGGAAATGCTATTTGTCAAACTGATCATTTCCTTCTTCCTTTAATATGGACAGCACATAATTACATATTCTTAAACAAATAGAGATTGTCCCATATCTATATTCTGTGTCCTTTATTTTACTGTCTGTAGAAAAAAAAATGAATATAGTGAAAGCTAATTTGCCTCTCTCTTCCTAGAAGACTACATCATTTAAAATAAACACTGTGCAAAGAAGTTATAAACAAAATATATAGGGCTAGATTACAAGTGGAGCACTAATTTATCTATTGGAGCCTATGGAAGCACGCTCTTGTGAGCGCAATGCTTCCTTGCAATGCGAACGTGATTGCACCTCACTTGTAATACCAGAGCACATTTGCATGCGCTGGTATTACTAGGTTGAGCACAAATATCACTTTTGCGGAAGTGATATTTTGCGCTCAACCTGTAATCTAACCCATAATGTGCACTTTAAACAGCATTTAAAAAAATGCATTTTGTTATCATATATTTTTTTTTAAATGCTGAAGAGCAACTGCATACATTTCCTTCATGATTCATATAGAACACACAATTTGAAACAAATTTCCAATTGACTTATTTTGACAAATTTTCTTTGTTTTTATTGTTGTCCTTTATTGAAAAGCAGGAAGGTAAGTAAGTTCAGGAGTGTGCACGTGTCTGCAGTACTATATGGCAGCAGTTTTGCAACAATGTTATACATTAGCAAGAGCACTAGATTGCAGCACTATTTCCTGTCATTTAGTGCTCCAGACGTGCACGCTACTTATCTCGATATCTCTTTGTCAAAGAATTACACTAAAACAAAGCCAATTTTAAAATAGAAGTAACTTGGAAACTTTTTTGAAATGGTATTTCTCTATCTGAAGAATAAAAGAAGAAAAAATCTTAGCTGTACAAATCCTTTGTTCACATGAAATCTGCCTGGTATTTTGGGATTGGACTGTCCCTTTGGATGTGGTCAGACTGATATAATACAGGAAAAGCACAGATTGGGTAGAAAGAAGCTGCACCCTGGCTGATACCATCCCATAGCATGGGCTATAAAGCACCATCCATCCCCAGATGAGTACTCTTCTTATGTATGTATGTGGGTGTGTATATGTATGTGTATGTGTATATATGTATATGTGTATATATGTATGTATATATATGTATATGTGTATATATGTATGTATATATGTATGTGTGTGTATATGTATGTTTATATGTGTGTGTGTGTATGTGTATATATATATATATATATGATACAGAGGGTAAACAGCGCTTATAGATAATCCTAAATATAGTATGTAGTTGAGTCACAGTGGTAAGGATAAGCAATATGCATATGTATACAAATATATAGTCTTTGATTGAAAAACAGAATGGTGAGATCCAAGTGTGGTGAAAGTGTATTAGATACCCTTACCAAAAGTTACCCCAATCATATGAGGTAAGTTTGCCGCATTGGAGGGTATATCTGGAAGTTGGTGAATCCTGGATGGTATGATCTGTATTATTCAGCTGCCTCTTGGAGAGACATGATTAAGGACCTGTGAGAGGTCTGAAATGTTGTTTGTTTATTCTTTGGGACCATGAAGCAATAAAGGCCTGTTTTACTGCAATTATTGGTCTGGAGTGAACATTTCTGCATACCTTGTATTGAGGGGTTGGCTGACCCTTTGCCCCGTGCCCTGTGTTTGTTGCTGTTCCCTATTCTGCTCATATATAAGATATTGGGATAGAGGAACAGGAAAACAAGCAAGAGCAGGAGGGAGCTGGAAAAGATAAGCAATAAAGACATTATAAAGAGAGATCTCTGGGATCCCAGTTTATACCAAGACAGTTAAGCAAAGCTCCAAGGAGGCAACAAGCACAGGAAGTTTCCTAAAGAGACCAGCACAGAGGGACCTACACCTCCTTCTACTCCAAGAGGCAGCTGAATAATACAGATCATACCATCCAGGATTCACCAACTTCCAGATATACCCTCCAATGCGGGAAACTTACCTCATATGATTGGGGTAACTTTTGGTAAGGGTATCTAATACACTTTCACCACACTTGGATCTCACCATTCTGTTTTTCAATCAAAGACTATATATTTGTATACATATGCATATTGCTTATCCTTACCACTGTGACTCAACTACATACTATATTTAGGATTATCTATAAGCGCCGTTTACCCTCTGTATCTTATTTTCTTATATTTCATAGACTCTGTCTATTGCTAAATATTTGTACCAAATAGCTGTCTTATTAGATTTTCAGACCATTGACTAGCGCATTCATAGGAGTAACGCTTGTCACCACTCATTTACACTGAGTGGGCACATTCTACTCATATATATGTGTGTGTGTGTGTGTGTGTGTGTGTGTGTGTGTGTGTGTGTATGTATATGTATGTATCTGTGTATATGTATGTGTGTGTGTGTGTGTATATATATATATATATATATATATATATATATATATATATGTGTGTGTGTGTGTGCACGCGCATGTGTATGTGTGCGTGTGCGCGCATGTATGTGCGCGCGTGCGTGTGCGCGCATGTATGTGTGCGTGTGCGCGCATGTATGTGTGCGTGTATGTATGTGTGCGCGCATGTATGTGTGCGTGTGCGCGCATGAATGTGTGCGCGCATGAATGTGTGCGTGTGCGCGCATGTATGTGTGCGTGTGTGCGCATGTATGTGTGCGTGTGTGCGCATGTATGTGTGTATAAAACCACATGATTACTTGTTTTTAATATAGTTTCATATTTTTTTTAGCTTAAAAGGACGGTAAAGTCCTAATTCAACATTCATGATTTAGACAGAGCATACAATTTTAAACAACTTTCCAATTTACTTCTATTATTTAATTTGCATCTGTCTATTGTTATCCTTTGCTGAAAGGTTTATCTAGGTAAGCTCAGGAGCAAAGAACCTAGGTTCTAGCTGCTGATTGGTGGCTCCATATCCATATATACAGATTTTCATTGGCTCACCCATGTGTTCAGTTAGAAACCAATAGTGCATTGCTGCTCCTTTAACAAATAATACCAAGAGAATGAAACAAATTTGATAATAGAAGTAAACTGGAAAGTTGTTTAAAAATTGTATGTTCTACCTAAATCATGAAAGAAAAATGTTGGGTTTCATGTCCCTTTAAGGAGATACTCTCTGTTAAATTGCTGCTTATTGGCTTGCTCCAGGGGACGATGGCCCAGCATTTGAACATTGGCCAATGTTAGTAGCTGGTGCACATAGTTTAATATAATATACAGGACACATGCAAGAAAAATCACACAAGCACACAGTATATAGGCCGTCTGAAATGCAAAACTTTCAAATTCACTTATGTCCCATTAATGATTTAAGTTGCACAAGAACTAATTTTTAATCAGTTTAATTGCCATTCTTAAATTAAACAAAGTTTTTCTTCGTAGAGGGACATGAAACCCCAAAGGTTTCTTTCATGATCCAGAGAAAGCATGTCATTTTAAACAACTTTTTAATTTACTTCTGTTATCAAATCTGCTTCATTCACTTGGTAACCTCTCTCGAAAGAGCAGCAATGCACTACTGGGAGCTAGCTGGACACATCTGTTGAACCAAAAAGAGGCATTTATGTGCAGCCACCAATCAGCAGCTAGCTCCCAGTAATGCATTGCTGCTTCTGTGCCAACCTATGTATGCTTTTCAACTAGGGATAACAAGAGAATGAAGTAAATTAGATGAGAGAAGTCAATTGGAAAGTTATTTTAAATCCCATGAGTTTCATATCCATTTAAAACTTTATCAAACCCAGTTAAAAAGACTAATAGCTACTAATAAATTTAACGCTAATAAGATAAAGTACATTTTACGATTTTGCACTTTTATGTTTTTACACACAGCTTAACCACTTAATTGCTGCAGAAGATTGTAATGCATCGCTAAGCAAATTTCTATAGTACTCTGTCAACCAAAGGGTGAAATAACTAGAAGCGACTAAACTATTTCCAAAGACTTTGGTTAAATTGGTGCACTAAGAGATTTTGAGTTTTGCGTACTGAATATTAAAGGGTCTGTATATACTGCTGATGTATTTAGCTCAGTGTAAAACAAAGGAAGCAAAAATCCCTAAAATTAAGAGAGAAAAAAAGATCTGCACTAGATATATTGTATGAGCAACATCTGCACTAGATATTCCAACACCTCGAGGAAGCTTATTGAGGCACAGCACGCTCTTCCCTTGTGATATATGCTAGAGGCTGGGAGTGGATCTGACCAGCATGGTGGAACTTGGGGAGCTGATTGCTCCTATGTTTCAGGTGTTTGCTGCATCAATGTTGGCTGGGGCTCCTATTTTGTGTGAGCTATAATGGGCCACACAAGATAGGCGCCCCAGCCAACAGTGGTACAGCAAACACCTGCAACATAGGCGCAATCAGCTCCCAAGTGCCTCTATGCTGGTCAGTTTCACTCCGCTCTTGGCATATATCGCAAGTAAAGATTGTGCTGTGCCTCTGTAAGCTCCTGCCCACACTTTCATCAAGCCAGATAGAGCGCTGCCTATCCAACTTCCGGCTTGGACAGTGTGCTAAGCTTGCTCCTGCATATCTTCAGCATTCTTCCAGAACGGACTGCTCCCTCATTGGCCATGATGCGGCATTCTGGGACTTATACTCTCCAGCTGCGCAGATCCTAGAAAAGATCCAGCCGCTTAATTTTAGGTGCAGCTGGCATCTCTCAGCGGGGACAATTTGGGGGAACCTATGGGTATTTTAGGGACTTCAAACGAGGGCGCCAGGGCCTAATTTAAAAGGGATACTAAACCCAATTTTTTTCTTTCACGATTCGGTTAGAGGATGCAATAAATTTTCTAATTTATTCCTTTTATCAATTTTTCTTCGTTCTCTTGGTATCTTTATTTGAAAAAGTAGAAATGAAAGCTTTGGAGCTGGCCTATTTTTGGTTCAGCACCCTGGATAGTACTTGTTGATTGATAGCTACATTTAGCTATCCAATCAGCCAGCGCAACCCAGGTGCTGAACTTAAAATGGACCGGCTCCAAAGCTTTCATTCATTTCTCTTTTTTTTTATATAAAGATACCAATAGAACTTAGAAAAAATGAAAATAGGAGTAAATTAGAAAGTTGCTTAAAATTGCATGCTCTATCCGAATTATGAAAGAAAAAGATTGGGTTTAGTATCCCTTTAAAGGCACCAGTGGCGCACTGGTGCCCGGGTTTGCCATGCCCTGCATTAAAGGGACAGTCTAGTCAAAATTAAACTTTCATAATTCAGATAGATAGTAGTAGTAGATGGCGCTGGTCTATTGAGTGATTTTCTCTAGTAAGTGAAGAGAAAAAAGGCTTGATGCATATATTGAAGCCAATTAATATGGGTGCAGTATACTCACTCCATAAGATGAATCTTTACAGCTGAAAGGGAACGTAGCGTCAGATGGCAAGAGTCCACATACTGAATTTTCAGGTTTATCCAAAAGTGGACTATAAATGAATAGAGACCCAAATGACAAAAGTATCCAGTGTATAATTGAAAAAATGTAGTAACTTACTCCATAAATAAGGAGATTCCAGCTCAGCACAGCAAAACAAGATCTTGACAATCTTTCAACAAAGGATAAAAGGTTTTATTTGCTCAACGCGTTTCAACGTCTTTATCAAGAGCATACATTAAAACAAGTAAAACAGGTAAGTAAAACCAAGTATACTTGGTCATTTGGTAAGCTGCCTCTTATTCAGTATTTGACTCCAGGAACCTGTGGACTCTTGCCATCTGACGCTACGTTCCCTTTCAGCTGTACAGATTCATCTTATGGAGTGAGTATACTGCACCCATATTAATTGGCTTCAATATATGCATCAAGCCTTTTTTCTCTTCACTTACTAGAGAAAATCACTCAATAGACCAGCGCCATCTACTACTACTATCTATCTATACACAGTCACAAGGGAGAGACTGCAAGAAGGCTGCGGTCTGACCTAAAGGAGAGTATCAGTTCTTAGTTCATTTGTACAGAATATTGTGTGTTTTTTTCCATCTTGCACCTCTGTATATTGTTTTCCTTTTCATAATTCAGATAGGACATGCAATTTTAAACAACTTTCCAATTTACTTTTATCATCAAATTTGCTTTGTTCTCTTGGCATTCTTTGTTGAAAGATAAACCTATGTAGGTTCATTTGGTAAGCTGCCTCTTATCTCAGTGCATTCTGACAGTTTTTCACAGCTAGACAGTGCTAGTTCATGTGTGTAATATATTTATGAGTCAGCACTGATTGGCTAAAATGCAAGTCTGTCAAAAGAACTGGGATAAGGGGGCAGTCTGCAGACGCTTAGATACAAGGTAATAACAGGGGTAAAACGTTTACTAATATAACAGTGTTGGTTATGCAAAACTGGGGAATGGGTGATAAAGGGATCTTTTAAAACAATAAAAACAATACAAATTCTGTAGTAGACTGTCTCTTTAATATCCAAAAATGGAAATTACCATCCAAAAATCAAAGAATTAAAACAATTCTAAAGAAGCAGGGTTGCTCAATGAACTAGGGTCCCATTGTAATGCATGAATCACGTACCATATGTTTGAGTAAATTCCCCAAAATAAGGGACAATCTCTGGGTTTACCCTATACTTTCGAGTCATGAACATCACAATTAAATTACAAAAAATGTCAAGGGCATAGATCCACTCAGCCTCATGACTAATCAATCGATTACCAAGATATGACGCAAAAAGAAAACACAATTAGATATACCCCTACTACAGGGGGTGCAGAGGTTGCAGGTGCGACTGGGCCCCTGAGGGTGGGGGCCCAGCTTTAAAAAAAAAAAAAAAAAAACTACCACTGCCTGCACTGATATCATGTGAGTGTGACATGACTACAGGGGTTAGTGTTTCTGTTTTACCCATTGGTGTTTATGTTGTGTGTATGTATGTATGTGACTGTGTGTGTATTTATGCATGTATGTGTGTGTGTGTGTGTGTGTGTATGTTTGTGGAACCAGCAAATTACAGACCTTGTAACTACAGCATGGGGGGGCAGGGGGTAAACAGTGTCACTATACAGTACCACTATATACAGTATGGGGGGGTGGACCATGTCACCGACTACTGTGGTCACTTTATAAAGTACTGGGCGGGTAAGGTCAGCTCTCTCACCGGCAGATTACAGACTGTGTCACTAACTTACTATATACAGTACTGGGGGGTTAAATAGTGTCACTATATATATATATATATATATATATATATATATATATATATATATATATATATATATATATATATATATATATATATATATATATATATATATAGTTAGTAATAGGGGGTCAGACCATCTCACAGACTGTGGGCACAGGGTACCTCCTTTTGCAGACATGTAATCTGATTCACATTTTTTTCTGTGTTGAATGTAAAAAAATAATAATTTGGGAGCAGGGACCAGCATACATGCATAAAAACAAGAATATTTATTTACTGTAGGATTATTGGGAAATAAAATATTTAAGATGCTCTTAATGTGTTCATTTGCTTGATAATTTCAAATATCACATATAAATTTTTAATTTATGGATGTGGAGCCTTGATGTGTTTTGGCATTTAAATATACGCATGTAACTTCACAGAATCTGGAAGGAATTTCCATCCCACCAGTGAGCACTGCCATTAGATATTTTCAACATTTTCTCTTAATTATGTAAAGCAATATAAAAGTAATCCAACAGAAATAATAATAAAGCTGTGATAAAAAAAAAAAAAAAGTATAACGTGCGTATATATTTATTTACTAAGCTCAAAATACTCAAAAAACTGCTTTTGACATAGTTGGCTATGTTCTCCTCTTACAAATTCTCCAATATTTTGGCATCAGAGACACAGTCCTCTACCTGGTTTACATTTTCCTTTAACAGCATATACTCTGATCATTTGCCTCTTAGTAAGAATACCACACGGTTTGGGTCCCTTGCTATCTTCTATCTCTACATCCTTTCTTGAAAAAACATATACCCTCTTTTGTGTTCTAGAACCAATTATATTATGATAATACCCAAATCTAACTTCCATCTCTTGATATCTCTCCCTCTTTACTCAACCAGATTACCAACTGTCTTTCTACAATTTCCTTTTGGATTTTCTCACAATACCTCCAACTCAATCCGCCTAAATATGAGCTGCTTCTTATTCCACCTCCCATAGACATCTCCATCTCACACCTGACATTCATTTTACAGTTGGAGACTCTATTCTCAACATCTTATTCCAGGTCTGCAGTATTTGCATCACACTTGACTCTGAACTCATATCCCCTCCACATATACAAGAGCTTAGCAAATCCTCCCATTCCCACCTAAACAACATTTCCAGAATTTGCAATATGCTTACTCAGGAAACTACAAAAATACTTTATCCTTAATTTTGTTACATATTGACTACTGCAACCTATTCCAAAACGGCCTTCCAAAACCCCTCTCTCCCTCTAATCTATCATGAATGCTTCAGCTAGACCATTGGTTTTCAAACCAGTCCTCAGGCCTACCTAACAGGCCAAATGTTGTGGATATCTGAACTGGAGCACAGGTGAAATAATCAGCTGATTAGTAACCATGGTTATTTTAACTGCTCTCACCCAAGGTAATCCAGAAAACCTGGACTGTTGGGGAGGCCTGAGGACAGGTTTGAAAACCAGTGGTCTATACTTATTCACCCAAGTCACTGATATACATCAGTTGCTTTGCATCACTCCCACCTATATTTCCTCACTTATCTACAAATTACTCTGACCTAAGTCTCTTTACTTCTATTATCTCTATCTCTCCTGCCTCAAAAACTTCTGACATGCTGCTTCTGTCCTCTGAACTCACTATCCCAATCAATGTGCTGCCCTCTTGTTTTTTTATCCTAGCCAAAATAAATACTGAACTTTCCTGACTTGCTGCTGCAATTATAATCCATGTGATATACTGCCCCAAACTTTAATGTCTCAGTAACCTCATCCTGTAGACTGTAAGTTCTTCGGAGCAGGACCACCTACTCCTGTACTAGTTTGGTTTAGTCTGTTATATATTTGTATTTTGCCACAAATCTTTGTCAATGTATATTCCTACCTCTGTACCCAGCACCACAGAATTTTGTTGCGCTATACAAATAAATAATAATAATAATGTACACAAATAATAATTTATCTCAAACAAAAATAATAAAGTTGCCTCATCTTAGCATCAGATGTCTATCTGCCAAGTGACTGCCATGAAATTAAATATAACTGTAAACTAGTGGATTATTTTAATAATGTAGCCCATATGTTCCTCATATGTCTATGTCAGAAGATTGACTTCTACCTTCTATCATGGATAGGCAACTAGCAGACAATTTCTGTGGTAACCTGCAATCACAAAGCATCTTAAGTATTTTAATTAAATTAACCCTTAACATCATTCTATAACAAAAGCTTTATATGATACCAGTAAAAACATAAGTTCATTACACACATCTGCCATGGCAAAATGGTCCATTTACAGTTTGAGCAAAATGGACTGCGGGTATAATTTTCATCACTAATAAGTGGCACATAAGAAAGCTGGAGAGTCTGATGTTTTATATAAGGACCCATAAACAGTACTAGTAAGGTAAGTACTGTAGTAATGAAAAAGCAACACAAAATAATAGTAAAAATTACATTGAGGTCAAATACTAAATGATTCAGTACTTGAAATGAACCCTGCTGACTTTTCAAGGCTAAATCTGCTAGATATCTGTCCCTAATTGTATGTATGTATCTATGTATGTATGTATGTATTGGGTACTTGTAAAGTACGGCTAATAACCCGTAAGGGTCTCAAGGCGCTGCTCATTTTATCAACCTCGGAAGGATGAAAGGCTGAGTGGACCTCGCCGGGGAACTAACCAGCAACCCTTGGGTTGCTACAGACCTCAGCCACAGTGCCTTAGCATGCTGAGCTATGACATTAACTGACAAGAACTGCAAAAAAAAAACAAAAAAAAAACATAATTTATGTAAGAACTTACCTGATAAATTCATTTCTTTCATATTAGCAAGAGTCCATGAGCTAGTGACGTATGGGATATACATTCCTACCAGGAGGGGCAAAGTTTCCCAAACCTCAAAATGCCTATAAATACACCCCTCACCACACCCACAATTCAGTTTAACGAATAGCCAAGAAGTGGGGTGATAAAAAAGTGCGAAAGCATATAAAATAAGGAATTGGAATAATTGTGCTTTATACAAAATCATAACCACCACAAAAAAAGGGCGGGCCTCATGGACTCTTGCTAATATGAAAGAAATGAATTTATCAGGTAAGTTCTTACATAAATTATGTTTTCTTTCATGTAATTAGCAAGAGTCCATGAGCTAGTAACGTATGGGATAATGATTACCCAAGATGTGGATCTTTCCACACAAGAGTCACTAGAGAGGGATAAAATAAAGACAGCCAATTCCTGCTGAAAATAATCCACACCCAAAATAAAGTTTAATGAAAAACATAAGCAGAAGATTCAAACTGAAACCGCTGCCTGAAGTACTTTTCTACCAAAAACTGCTTCAGAAGAAGAAAATACATCAAAATGGTAGAATTTGGTAAAAGTATGCAAAGAGGACCAAGTTGCCGCTTTGCAAATCTGATCAACCGAAGCTTCATTCCTAAACGCCCAGGAAGTAGAAACTGACCTAGTAGAATGAGCTGTAATCCTCTGAGGCGGAGTTTTACCCGACTCAACATAGGCAAGATGAATTAAAGATTTCAACCAAGATGCCAAAGAAACGGCAGAAGCTTTCTGGCCTTTTCTAGAACCGGAAAAGATAACAAATAGACTAGAAGTCTTTCGGAAAGACTTAGTAGCTTCAACATAATATTTCAAAGCTCTAACAACATCCAAAGAATGCAACGATTTCTCCTTAGAATTCTTAGGATTAGGACATAATGAAGGAACCACAATTTCTCTACTAATGTTGTTGGAATTCACAACTTTAGGTAAAAATTCAAAAGAAGTTCGCAACACCGCCTTATCCTGATGAAAAATCAGAAAAGGAGACTCACAAGAAAGAGCAGATAATTCAGAAACTCTTCTGGCAGAAGAGATGGCCAAAAGGAACAAAACTTTCCAAGAAAGCAATTTAATGTACAATGAATGCATAGGCTCAAACGGAGGAGCTTGAAGAGCTCCCAGAACCAAATTCAAACTCCAAGGAGGAGAAATTGACTTAATGACAGGTTTTATACGAACCAAAGCTTGTACAAAACAACGAATATCAGGAAGAATAGCAATCTTTCTGTGAAAAAGAACAGAAAGAGCAGAGATTTGTCCTTTCAAGGAACTTGCGGACAAACCGTTATCTAAACCATCCTGAAGAAACTGTAAAATTCTCGGTATTCTAAAAGAATGCCAAGAAAAATGATGAGAAAGACACCAAGAAATATAAGTCTTCCAGATTCTATAATATATCTCCCTAGATACAGATTTACGAGCCTGTAACATAGTATTAATCACAGAGTCAGAGAAACCTCTTTGACCAAGAATCAAGCGTTCAATCTCCATACCTTTAAATTTAAGGATTTCAGATCCTGATGGAAAAAAGGACCTTGTGACAGAAGGTCTGGTCTTAACGGAAGAGTCCACGGTTGGCAAAAGGCCATCCGGACAAGATCCGCATACCAAAACCTGTGAGGCCATGCCGGAGCTACCAGCAGAACAAACGAGCATTCCTTCAGAATCTTGGAGATTACTCTTGGAAGAAGAACTAGAGGCGGAAAGATATAGGCAGGATGATACTTCCAAGGAAGTGATAATGCATCCACTGCCTCCGCCTGAGGATCCCGGGATCTGGACAGATATCTGGGAAGTTTCTTGTTTAGATGAGACGCCATCAGATCTATTTCTGGAAGTTCCCACATTTGAACAATCTAAAGAAATACCTCTGGGTGAAGAGACCATTCGCCCGGATGCAACGTTTGGCGACTGAGATAATCCGCTTCCCAATTGTCTATACCTGGGATATGAACCGCAGAGATTAGACAGGAGCTGGATTCCGCCCAAACCAAAATTCGAGATACTTCTTTCATAGCTAGAGGACTGTGAGTCCCTCCTTGATGATTGATGTATGCCACAGTTGTGACATTGTCTGTCTGAAAACAAATGAACGATTCTCTCTTCAGAAGAGGCCAAAACTGAAGAGCTCTGAAAATTGCACGGAGTTCCAAAATATTGATCGGTAATCTCACCTCCTGAGATTCCCAAACTCCTTGTGCCGTCAGAGATCCCCACACAGCTCCCCAACCTGTGAGACTTGCATCTGTTGAAATTACAGTCCAGGTCGGAAGCACAAAAGAAGCCCCCTGAATTAAACGATGGTGATCTGTCCACCACGTTAGAGAGTGTCTAACAATCGGTTTTAAAGATATTAATTGAGATATCTTTGTGTAATCCTTGCACCATTGATTCAGCATACAGAGCTGAAGAGGTCGCATGTGAAAACGAGCAAAGGGGATCGCGTCCGATGCAGCAGTCATAAGACCTAGAATTTCCATGCATAAGGCTACCGAAGGGAATGATTGTGACTGAAGGTTTCGACAAGCTGAAATCAATTTTAGACGTCTCTTGTCTGTTAAAGACAGAGTCATGGACACTGATTCTATCTGGAAACCCAGAAAGGTGACCCTTGTCTGAGGAATCAATGAACTTTTTGGTAAATTGATCCTCCAACCATGATCTCTAAGAAACAACACAAGTCGATTTGTATGAAATTCTGCTAAAATGTAAAGACTGAGCAAGTACCAAGATATCGTCCAAATAAGGAAATACCACAATACTCTGTTCTCTGATTACAGACAGAAGGGCACCGAGAACCTTTGTAAAAATTCTTGGAGCTGTAGCTAGGCCAAACCGCAGAGCCACAAACTGGTAATGCTTGTCCAGAAAAGAGAATCTCAGGAACTGATAATGATCTGGATGAATCGGAATATGCAGATATGCATCCTGTAAATCTATTGTGGACATATAATGCCCTTGCTGAACAAAAGGCAAGATAGTCCTTACAGTTACCATGTTGAACGTTGGTATCCTTACATAACGATTCAATATTTTTAGATCCAGAACTGGTCTGAAGGAATTCTCCTTCTTTGGTACAATGAAGAGATTTGAATAAAACCCCATCCCCTGTTCCGGAACTGGCATAATTACTCCAGCCAACTCTAGATCTGAAACACAATTCAGAAATGCTTGAGCTTTCACTGGATTTACTGGGACACGGGAAAGAAAAAATCTCTTTGCAGGAGGTGTCATCTTGAAACCAATTCTGTACCCTTCTGAAACAATGTTCTGAATCCAAAGATTGTGAACAGAATTGATCCAAATTTCTTTGAAAAAACGTAACCTGCCCCCTACCAGCTGAGCTGGAATGAGGGCCGCACCTTCATGTGGACTTAGAAGCAGGCTTTGCCTTTCTAGCAGGCTTGGATTTATTCCAGACTGGAGAAGGTTTCCAAACTGAAACTGCTCCTGAGGATGAAGGATCAGGCTTTTGTTCTTTGTTGAAACGAAAGGAACGAAAACGATTATTAGCCCTGTTTTTACCCTTAGATTTTTTATCCTGTGGTAAAAAAGTTCCTTTCCCACCAGTAACAGTTGAAATAATAGAATCCAACTGAGAACCAAATAATTTGTTACCCTGGAAAGAAATGGAAAGTAGAGTTGATTTAGAAGCCATATCAGCATTCCAAGTCTTAAGCCATAAAGCTCTTCTAGCTAAAATAGCTAGAGACATAAACCTGACATCAACTCTGATAATATCAAAAATGGCATCACAGATAAAATTATTAGCATGCTGAAGAAGAAGAATAATATCATGAGAATTATGATCTGTTACTTGTTGCGCTAAAGTTTCCAACCAAAAGTTGAAGCTGCAGCAACATCAGCCAATGATATAGCAAGGGTAGAAATAGCCCCATCAATTTTAGGGATTTTGTCCCAAAATTCTAATCTGTCAGACGGCACAGGATATAATTGCTTAAAACGTTAAGAAGGAGTAAATGAATTACCCAATTTATCCCATTCTTTGGAAATTACTGCAGAAATAGCATTAGGAACAGGAAAAACTTCTGGAATAACCACAGGAGATTTAAATACCTTATCTAAACGTTTAGAATTAGTATCAAGAGGACCAGAATCCTCTATTTCTAAAGCAATTAGTACTTCTTTAAGTAAAGAACGAATAAATTCCATTTTAAATAAATATGAAGATTTATCAGCATCAATCTCTGAGACAGAATCCTCTGAACCAGAAGAGTCATCAGAATCAGAATGATGATGTTCATTTAAAAATTCATCTGTAGGGAGAGAAGTTTTAAAAAAATTTTTACGTTTACTAGAAGGAGAAATAACAGACATAGCCTTCTTGATGGATTCAGAAACAAAATCTCTTATGTTATCAGGAACATTCTGCACCTTAGATGTTGAAGGAACTGCAACAGGCAATGGTACTTTACTAAAGGAAATATTATCTGCATTAACAAGTTTGTCATGACAATTAATACAAACAACAGCCGGAGGAATAGCTACCAAAAGTTTACAGCAGATACACTTAGCTTTGGTAGATCCAGCACTAGACAGCGATTTTCCTGTAGTATCTTCTGACTCAGATGCAACGTGAGACATCTTGCAATATGTAAGAGAAAAAACAACATATAAAGCAAAATTGATCAAATTCCTTAAATGACAGTTTCAGGAATGGGAAAAAATGCCAAAGAACAAGCTTCTAGCAACCAGAAGCAATGAAAAATGAGACTTAAATAATGTGGAGACAAAAGCGACGCCCATATTTTTTAGCGCCAAATAAGACGCCCACATTATTTGGCGCCTAAATGCTTTTGGCGCCAAAAATGACGCCACCTCCGGAACGCCGACATTTTTGGCGCAAAATAACGTCAAAAAATGACGCAACTTCCGGCGACATGTATGACGCCGGAAACCGAAAAGATTTTTTGCGCCAAAAAAGTCCGCGCCAAGAATGACGCAATAAAATGAAGCATTTTCAGCCCCCGCGAGCCTAACAGCCCACAGGGAAAAAAGAGTCAAATTTTTGAAGGTAAGAAAAAATGATTAATTCAAATGCATTATCCCAAATATGAAACTGACTGTCTGAAAAATAAGGAATGTTGAACATTCTGAGTCAAGGCAAATAAATGTTTGAATACATATATTTAGAACTTTATAAACAAAGTGCCCAACCATAGCTTAGAGTGTCACAGAAAATAAGATTTACTTACCCCAGGACACTCATCTACATGTTTGTAGAAAGCCAAACCAGTACTGAAACGAGAATCAGCAGAGGTAATGGTATATATAAGAGTATATCGTCGATCTGAAAAGGGAGGTAAGAGATGAATCTCTACGACCGATAACAGAGAACCTATGAAATAGACCCCGTAGAAGGAGATCACTGCATTCAAATAGGCAATACTCTCCTCACATCCCTCTGACATTCACTGCACGCTGAGAGGAAAACCGGGCTCCAACTTGCTGCGGAGCGCATATCAACGTAGAATCTAGCACAAACTTACTTCACCACCTCCATCGGAGGCAAAGTTTGTAAAAACTGAATTGTGGGTGTGGTGAGGGGTGTATTTATAGGCATTTTGAGGTTTGGGAAACTTTGCCCCTCCTGGTAGGAATGTATATCCCATACGTCATTAGCTCATGGACTCTTGCTAATTACATGAAAGAAAGAGAGTAATTTATACTACTAACTTTATGACCGTGACTAGCCTGGTTTTCTGCAGACTAAAGCCCAGATCGGTTCCTCCAAAAAGGGCAAATAGTTGGGTGGAGTTTGGCTATAGAAAAATAATTGCAGAAAAAAATATATTAATTTGTTTAAAAAAAAACACAACTTGGCTTATTTCGTATTCTTTAGCAGCACGGCATACATGTCTTGTAATTGCTAGTTTTTACTGTGCCTTTAAAAGAATTCTACAAATTAGGAGCAATAGGGAAATCTAACTTTTGGTTATATCTGAGAGCAGATCTAGGCATGAAATAAATTGATGATGAAACATTTTATAGACCACATTAAAAATGGATATGCATTGTTTTTCTCACAAATGTTTACATTAAAAATTGCCTACATTACAGTATATAATGAAATGTTTTACAATGAATCCCCTTTCACTAACCTCTCTATTGAACAACTGTATGGTGGATACTGACATAAGGTTGCTGGCATGCTTGTAGTAAATCACAAGAGAAATTAAATGACCACAGTATGTCTTGTAATAATGGCTTCAATCTCATAAAAATATATAGATACAAACCCAATGTTTAAAGATGCTTTTAAGATTGCAGCCAGCATTACATTTTAAAATTGTTATTATGCACAAATACTAGCCACTAATCCACATTCCTGCAGCTATGCCATTTATGATTGCATACCATCTGATTCCCCACTAGGCTAAAGCAGATGGTGTAGAAAAGGGGTTTTATTATACATGTAGTCTCATGTAGGTACAGATTAAACTGAGGGGCTGCATTGCCAGGGTGCTGATTTGATATGGGCATGTTACTGATAGAAGGGTTGCAAAAACATGGGTATAATGTGATGTAGGTGTGTGGCTAACACAAAGTCCACCATAAAGGACCAGGGGTCATATCTGATGTTGTTAGATTGTGTACATAGTGTCTGCAGGGCCATTCATCTAATCTGATTTGGGTAGATGGCTTACATAGGTTTGTAGGGCCTAGGGTCTTATGTGATTTGCGTAGATAGTCTACTCTACATCGTGTCTGCTGGGCAAGAGGTTTTAACTGAAATGGGTAGTTTACATAGTGTCTGCTGAACTAGGGATATTAACTGAGGTGGGTAGATGGTTTACATATTGTCTGCTGGGCAAGGGGTTTTAACTGACATAGGTAGATGGTTTACATAGTGTCTGCTGGGCCAGGGGTACTAACTGAGGTGTGTAGATGGTTTACACAGTGTTTGCTGGGCCATGGCTATTAACTGAGGTGGGACGATGGTTTACATAGTGTCTGCTGGGCCAGAGATCTTAAACAATGTGAGTATTTGACTGCAAGATAGGATATATGTCATACTAATTGTTTTTAAAACAGAATTTCCATCAAAATACTTAATTTGTATTTTTATTTATAGTGCAATAAACCATGTATATGTTCTTTATCAATTATACAACATGATTAAAATGAAATAAGGCTACTATACTGGATCACTTCATAGAATTGGCACAGCACTTATAAAAGGTTGCTGAACCCAGCTGTGGTGCCTCTTTTACATACCTGTAATGTTTTCTCCTAAGATTATATTTATTGATGTGATTGTTTACAATAAACTGTCATAATTTGTAAAATCAGCCTTCTCTGAAAATATGTTTCAATTTATAATAATGTGCTTAAAAATATTGAATCCAATTGTCTTAAGAAAAATGGTACATATAGAAAAAAATATTTTATTTTTCATACAACCACCCCCAATTGTGAAAATACTATATAAAGCACAAACAGAATACCAAGATTTATTTCATGTTCACATATTTATATATACTCCCCCTGCAAAGCATGTTCTAATATGTACAGCCCAACAAATTGATTTTGTATATATACTGGTAATGTATTAGCCCCATGTGGTTACTGTATCCCACTTGTATAAGGAATATGCTGGCAGTTTAAAAAGATAATTTATAAAAGACTGGAAATTATAGCATACTTGCTTACAATGTATTAATTTGCATTAGGTGGGCTACATAAATATTACATTAAATATTGATTGTAAAATTACAATGTGCATATTAAACACACTTATAACCGCTAAATGGCTCTTGGAATTTCAGTTCTCGCTAAAATATGTATGCCAATTATAATTTAACCTCAGTCGTAATAGACAGTAAATTGTTATGTCCGCAATACGTTGTGCTGACATTAGCCACACACGGTATTAGAATTGAAAAGCGGAGCCTCCGTATCTATCGCTCACGGTCATGGCTCAGCCCTGTCATCCCGCGGTAGAAAAATAAAGAATAAAAATCAGAGGACCAGGCCTCCCGTCTGCACCAGTCCGAGGTGCTGCCTTTGTACCCCAAGTGCCCGGCAAGGATACGGCCTCCCCCGGCCCTGTACTCACGGACAGCACGCTCATCCGGAGCGGAGGCTCCAGTACGCACGCCATCTTGGTCATCCCGCCCTCAGACGCACTTTCCACAGCGCCAGATACATAAATACAAATCAGCATATTTGCTGTCGTGGGTGGTTAGTGGGCAGGAAGTAAAGGCAGCTAAGTGCTGTGAATGAGGAGTAATATTAACTGGGTACACAGGGCTTGGTACGCAGAGTGGTAAGGGGGCAATGTGGAAAGTGCAAGCTGGAAACTGGGAGTGATTTTACATAAAATGACAGCTGCTTTTTTTTTTTGAGGATGTACCTACGCAAGGGGTATCTAGCGATACATCTAGACACATTGTAGGAATGCATGTTATTTATTCATATGTATATAGCCTGATTTACATTAAAAGAACAGTAATGTGAAAATTCAAGGGAAATTCCAGTAAAAATTTAAATGCACATAGATTTATTACATCTTTGAGTAGAAACAGTGGCAAAAATGCTTCTAGTAAAAGGCATCACTGTTTTAGTGTTAACATTTTTCTCTGCACTTGCACGTGAAGCATAGCTAGATATTGTCACTGCACTCACATTTCAAATAATGCAGCTGCTCAGATAATCAGTGGGGCTTGTATCATGTCAGCAATTAACAAATTGAGTCCTTATCAGATGGTACAGGCACCTTAGGCTCTCTGAGCAAGTGCTGTGTTTAAAATGCTGGTGCACGGTGCATACTTAAATACACTTTTGAAACAGCTATAACTTTTATTAAAAGCATTTTTGCTAATGCATGTATATTACAAAATTGCTTCTGTTCAATACTGAAATGCATCCACATGGTTTCCAATTTTGGTTGGGATATCCCTTTAAACTTAAATGGATTGTATAGAACATGCAGTTTAAACAAGTTACCAATGTACGACTATAATCAAGTTAGTATACTTTGTTAAGTAAACCTAGGTGAGCTCAGGAGTGCCCACAAATATTTACTCATCTGGCAATGGTTTTTGCAACATTGTTTATAGCAAAGATATACGTACTACATGCATACATACTGCTGCCATAGACTGCTATAGACACATGCACACTCCTAAGCTCTTATCAGCTTAAGTGGCTTTAGTCTTTAACTAAGGATACCAAGAGAACAAAACAAATTTGATGATAGAAGAGAATTGGAAATTTGTTTAAAATTGCATGCTCTATCTGAATCACTAAAGTTTAATTTTGACTTTACTGTCCCTTCAATGTAACTATGATCAGAAAATGATGTGAGCTAAGAATCTTGTACAGGTAATTGTGTTTTGAGATTAAAGGAACAATATAGTGAAAACCAAAATGTGCATGTGTGCATTTTATTTTTAAATAGCAGAAATGTTTGCAATATACCTGTTTTAGCAAAAATGCTACTAGTAAAAACTGCTACCACAGTTTTACTTGCATACACACTTAATCCGCACCATTGGACATCATGCATATTCAGTGAGTCAGTGGTGCCTTGTATAATGCAAACTGAGTCATCACTTACATAAAACACCCCCACTAGCTCTCCAAGTAGGTGCACTGTTTGAACTAGGGTGTAGGTAGCTATAATGCATGTGTGTGCTGTATGAAGGTACCAGGAGCAATCTTGGCTGTTTAATATCAGAACTATCCATGGAGGGGTGAATGGTCTAGCGATAATAATAGATTGTTCTATGGGATGGCATCCACCAAATTGTCCATCACTGTCTCCCAGCTTTAAGGTTGTAGACAGAGACCTGAAGTATACTGAGATTTTGATGCCAATTACATTCTCATATAAGAATATCATGGGCATTTAATCTCAATCAGATAGATTACAAGTTGTGCATTATGGCTCAATTTGTAGCATTATGACCAAAACGCATCAATTTCCTTAATGCAGCCATTACAAGTTTGAAAAAACCTCCATAGCGCAAAAAAAAATCCCCATTTACACAAAAATCCATAACGATATCCAAGACCAGTAGTTATCGA
This sequence comes from Bombina bombina, assembly GCF_027579735.1. NCBI lineage: Eukaryota > Metazoa > Chordata > Amphibia > Anura > Bombinatoridae > Bombina > Bombina bombina. The sequence goes on along the minus strand of NC_069499.1, from coordinate 560,871,651 downwards.
TAAATCGCAAACAAAAACCTTCACTAATCACTTCAAAAATGTAATACAAAGTACACTTAGCCTCATAGAAACACTACAATAAATTACATTTTAATAAAATATTGCAATAAAAAATGATAGCGGATCAAAGAGATGAGATCTTGGGTATTAGAAAAAAAAATGCACACAAAGCCATTTTACATTGACTCACATAGACATACATGAACATACACTCATTTAGCTAGCCTAGATCTCCATACAAATATCATCACATACATACATAATTATCTTCTATTATCCTCTATTTACATTACGTTCACAAAACATTTTTGCAATATGAAATAATCACTATTTCATGTACTATTTCACAGAATGATATGATGTCACAGACTTTGCGCACAACAGGAGGGTTGGAATGATTTTTTTTTCTATTTCCTCCATTGACTTCTATAAGGATTATGTTCTCGTGCACGCGATCAGCCTCTTTCTGTAACGCACGCGATCATTTTCTATTTTTAAACTCGTAATATGGGCGGCCTACGCTTTGCACTAATATATAAATTCTTGCGTAGGTCCCGCAATGACAAATAGATCACAAAATATACTATTTGGCACTGTAGTTATGTGTTTTACATGTGTGATCATCAGTAGGTCAAAATCATTTAGAAAATTACATTACATAAAGTATAAATAACGATCAATTGTATCATGACAAATAGGAAACCATTTTTAAGAATTAACACATTTAAAGGGACATAGAACCTAATTTTTAAATTTTATGATTTAAAAAAAGAGTATGCAATTTTAAAGTTTTCTAATTTACTTCTATTAAATAATTTGTTTTTTTCTTTTCATATCCTTTGCTGAAAAGCATATCTAGATAGGCTCAGTAGATGATGATTGGTGGTTGCACGTAGATGCCTTGTGTGATTGGCTCACCCATGTGCATTGTTATTTCTTCAACAAAGGATATCTAAAGAATGAGGCTATTTAGATCATAGAAGTACATTGGAATGTTGTTTAAAATTGTATTCTCTGTCTGAATCATGAATGAAAAAAAATATGGGTTTAGTGCCCCTTTAAGATCAGGATTTAAACATAATATACCATTAGGAATTTCATCAAATTAAAATATATCATTAGAAAATATTCTATTTGTCGCTTTTTTTGAAGGAACAACAATGCTATACTGCTTTATATAAATGAACATATGTGGGATATAATCTGATTGAGCAATGTTGCTGCAATATTGTTGCAAAACGTTAAAGTAACGGCTGACATATATAAGTGATTGGCGAGATTTCAATATTTTACGTGTAACATTAAAATCTCAATAATAATGATGATCTTCCCAAACTCTCCTCTACGTATATGTAATATTGAGTGAGAAACTGATTAAAGATACAATCCCTATGGCTCAAGTTTAGAATGATGTTGACATATTAGATACATGCCTGTCTACTTTCCAAATCTTCATTCTCTTGTTCTACTTTGCAACATTATTATTGTGTGATAGTGATGTCGCGAATAGTTTGCCGGCGAATAGTTCCCGGCGAACATAGCATGTTCGCGCTCGCCGCGGCGGGCGAACATATGCGATGTTCGATCCGCCCCTATTCGTCATCATTGAGTAATACTTTGACTCTGTTGCTCACAGTCAGCAGGCGCATTCCAGCCAATCAGCAGCAGACCCTCCCTCCCTCCCAGACCCTCCTACCTCCTGGACAGCATCCATTTTAGATTCATTCGGAAGCTGCATTGTTAGTGAGAAGAGGGACAGTGTAGCTGCTGCTGATTTAGTAGGGAAATCTATAGCTAGGCTAGTGTGTTCAGTGTCCACTACAGTCCTGAAGGACTCATCTGATCTCTGCTGTAAGGACAGCACCCCAAAAAGCCCTTTTTAGGGCTGCTTTTTTTTTCTGTGTAATCTAATTGCAGTTGCCTGCCTGCCAGAGTGTGTGTCAGGCTCACAGCGTATACTGTGCCCACTTGCCCAGTGCCACCAATTATATCTGGTGTAACAGTAGTGTAAATTTAAAAAAAAAAAACTTTTGACTGTGAAACATCAGTCTGCTTGTGTAATCTAATTGCAGTTGCCTGCCTGCCAGCATGTGTGTCAGGCTCACAGCGTATACTGTGCCCACTTGCCCAGTGCCACCACTCATATCTGGTGTAACAGTAGTGTAAATTTTTTTTAAAAAAAATTTTGACTGTGAAACATCAGTCTGCTTGTGTAATCTAATTGCAGTTGCCTGCCTGCCAGTGTGTGTGTCAGGCTCACAGCGTAAACTGTGCCCACTTGCCCAGTGCCACCACTCATATCTTGTTTAATAGTAGTGTACATTTATAAAAAAAAAAAACTTTTTGGTCTGTGAAACATCAGTCTGCTTTTTTGTGTCAGGCTCACAGCGTATACTGTGCCCACTTGCCCAGTGCCACCACTCATATCTTGTTTAATAGCAGTGTAAGTGTACATTTAAAAAAAACAACTTTTTGGACTGTGAAACATCAGTCTGCTTTTTTGTGTCAGGCTCACTGCGTATACTGTGCCCACTTGCCCAGTGGCACCACTCATATCTTGTTTAATAGTAGTGTAAGTGTACATTTAAAAAAAAAAAAAACTTTTTGGACTGTGAAACATCAGTCTGCTTTTTTGTGTCAGGCTCACAGCGTATACTGTGCCCACTTGCCCAGTGGCACCACTCATATCTTGTTTAATAGTAGTGTAAGTGTACATTTAAAAAAAAAAAAACTTTTTGGACTGTGAAACATCAGTCTGCTTTTTTGTGTCAGGCTCACAGCGTATACTGTGCCCACTTGCCCAGTGGCACCACTCATATCTTGTTTAATAGTAGTGTAAGTTTACATTTAAAAAAAAAAAAAACTTTTTTGACTCTGAAACATCAGTCTGCTTTTTTGTGTCAGGCTCACAGCGTATACTGTCCCCACTTGCCCAGTGCCACCACTCATATCTTGTTTAATAGTAGTGTAAGTGTACATTTAAAAAAAAAAAAAACTTTTTTGACTGTGAAACATCAGTCTGCTTTTTTGTGTCAGGCTCACAGCGTATACTGTGCCCACTTGCCCAGTGGCACCACTCATTTCTTGTTTAATAGTAGTGTAAGTGTACATTTAAAAAAACAAAAACTTTTTGGACTGTGAAACATCAGTCTGCTTTTTTGTGTCAGGCTCACAGCGTATACTGTGCCCACTTGCCCAGTGGCACCACTCATATCTTGTTTAATAGTAGTGTAAGTGTACATTTAAAAAAAAAAAAACTTTTTGGACTGTGAAACATCAGGCTGATTTTTTTGTGTCAGGCTCACAGCGTATACTGTGCCCACTTGCCCAGTGCCACCACTCATATCTTGTTTAATAGTAGTGTTAGTGTACATTTAAAAAAAAACTTTTTGGACTGTGAAACATCAGGCTGCTTTTTTGTGTCAGGCTCACAGCGTATACTGTGCCCACTTGCCCAGTGCCACCACTCATATCTTGTTTAATAGTAGTGTAAGTGTACATTTAAAAAAAAAAACTTTTTTGACTGTGAAACATCAACCTGCTTTATTGTGTCAGGCTCACAGCGTATACTGTGCCCCACCACTCATATCTTGTTTAATAGTAGTGTTAGTGTACATTTAAAAAAAAAAAACTTTTTGGACTGTGAAACATCAGGCTGCTTTTTTGTGTCAGGCTCACAGCGTATACTGTGCCCACTTGCCCAGTGCCACCACTCATATGTTGTTTAATAGTAGTGTTAGTGTACATTTAAAAAAAAACTTTTTGGACTGTGAAACATCAGGCTGCTTTTTTGTGTCAGGCTCACAGCGTATACTGTGCCCACTTGCCCAGTGGCACCACTCATATCTTGTTTAATAGTAGTGTAAGTGTACATTTAAAAAAAAAAAAAAACTTTTTTGACTGTGAAACATCAGTCTGCTTTTTTGTGTCAGGCTCACAGCGTATACTGTGCCCACTTGCCCAGTGCCACCACTCATATCTTGTTTAATAGTAGTGTTAGTGTACATTTAAAAAAAAAAAAACTTTTTGGACTGTGAAACATCAGTCTGCTTTTTTGTGTCAGGCTCACAGCGTATACTGTGCCCACTTGCCCAGTGGCACCACTCATATCTTGTTTAATAGTAGTGTAAGTGTACATTTAAAAAAAAAAAAACTTTTTGGACTGTGAAACATCAGTCTGCTTTTTTGTGTCAGGCTCACAGCGTATACTGTGCCCACTTGCCCAGTGGCACCACTCATATCTTGTTTAATAGTAGTGTAAGTTTACATTTAAAAAAAAAAAACCTTTTTTTGACTGTGAAACATCAGGCTGCTTTTTTGTGTCAGGCTCACAGCGTATACTGTGCCCACTTGCCCAGTGCCACCACTCATATCTTGTTTAATAGTAGTGTTAGTGTACATTTAAAAAAAAACTTTTTGGACTGTGAAACATCAGGCTGCGTTTTTGTGTCAGGCTCACAGCGTATACTGTGCCCACTTGCCCAGTGGCACCACTCATATCTTGTTTAATAGTAGTGTAAGTGTACATTTAAAAAAAAAAAAAAACTTTTTTGACTGTGAAACATCAGTCTGCTTTTTTGTGTCAGGCTCACAGCGTATACTGTGCCCACTTGCCCAGTGCCACCACTCATATCTTGTTTAATAGTAGTGTAAGTGTACATTTAAAAAAAAAAACTTTTTTGACTGTGAAACATCAACCTGCTTTATTGTGTCAGGCTCACAGCGTATACTGTGCCCACTTGCCCAGTGCACCACTCATATCTTGTTTAATAGTAGTGTTAGTGTACATTTAAAAAAAAAAAACTTTTTGGACTGTGAAACATCAGTCTGCTTTTTTGTGTCAGGCTCACAGCGTATACTGTGCCCACTTGCACAGTGCCACTACTCATATCTTGTTTAATATGCCACCACTCATATCTTGTTTAATAGCAGTGTACATTTAAAAAAAAAAAAAAACTTTTTGGACTGTGAAACATCAGTCTGCTTTTTTGTGTCAGGCTCACAGCGTATACTGTGCCCACTTGCCCAGTGCCACCACTCATATCTTGTTTAATAGTAGTGTACATTTAAAAAAAAAAAACTTTTTGGTCTGTGAAACATCAGTCTGCTTTTTTGTGTCAGGCTCACAGCGTATACTGTGCCCACTTGCCCAGTGCCACCACTCATATCTTGTTTAATAGCAGTGTAAGTGTACATTTAAAAAAAAAACATTTTGGACTGTGAAACATCAGTCTGCTTTTTTGTGTCAGGCTCACAGCGTATACTGTGCCCACTTGCCCAGTGGCACCACTCATATCTTGTTTAATAGTAGTGTAAGTGTACATTTAAAAAAACAAAAACTTTTTGGACTGTGAAACATCAGGCTGCTTTTTTGTGTCAGGCTCACAGCATATACTGTGCCCACTTGCCCAGTGGCATCACTCATATCTTGTTTAATAGTAGTGTAAGTGTACATTTAAAAAAAAAAAACTTTTTGGACTGTGAAACATCAGTCTGCTTTTTTGTGTCAGGCTCACAGCGTATACTGTGCCCACTTGCCCAGTGGCACCACTCATATCTTGTTTAATAGTAGTGTAAGTTTACATTAAAAAAAAAAAAACTTTTTTGACTGTGAAACATCAGTCTGCTTTTTTGTGTCAGGCTCACAGCGTATACTGTCCCCACTTGCCCAGTGCCACCACTCATATCTTGTTTAATAGTAGTGTAAGTGTACATTTAAAAAAAAAAAAACTTTTTGGACTGTGAAACATCAGTCTGCTTTTTTGTGTCAGGCTCACAGCGTATACTGTGCCCACTTGCCCAGTGGCACCACTCATATCTTGTTTAATAGTAGTGTAAGTTTACATAAAAAAAATAAAAAAAATTTTGACTGTGAAACATCAGTCTGCTTTTTTGTGTCAGGCTCACAGCGTATACTGTGCCCACTTGCCCAGTGGCACCACTCATATCTTGTTTAATAGTAGTGTAAGTGTACATTTAAAAAAACAAAAACTTTTTGGACTGTGAAACATCAGTCTGCTTTTTTGTGTCAGGCTCACAGCGTATACTGTGCCCACTTGCCCAGTGGCACCACTCATATCTTGTTTAATAGTAGTGAAAGTGTACATTTAAAAAAAAAAAACTTTTTGGACTGTGAAACATCAGGCTGCTTTTTTGTGTCAGGCTCACAGCGTATACTGTGCCCACTTGCCCAGTGCCACCACTCATATCTTGTTTAATAGTAGTGTTAGTGTACATTTAAAAAAAATACTTTTTGGACTGTGAAACATCAGGCTGCTTTTTTGTGTCAGACTCACAGCGTATACTGTGCCCACTTGCCCAGTGGCACCACTCATATCTTGTTTAATAGTAGTGTAAGTGTACATTTAAAAAAAAAAAAAACTTTTTTGACTGTGAAACATCAGTCTGCTTTTTTGTGTCAGGCTCACAGCGTATACTGTGCCCACTTGCCCAGTGCCACCACTCATATCTTGTTTAATAGTAGTGTAAGTGTACATTTAAAAAAAAAAACTTTTTTGACTGTGAAACATCAACCTGCTTTATTGTGTCAGGCTCACAGCGTATACTGTGCCCACTTGCCCAGTGCACCACTCATATCTTGGTTAATAGTAGTGTTAGTGTACATTTAAAAAAAAAAACTTTTTGGACTGTGAAACATCAGGCTGCTTTTTTGTGTCAGGCTCACAGCGTATACTGTGCCCACTTGCACAGTGCCACTACTCATATCTTGTTTAATAGTAGTGTAAGTGTACATTTAAAAAAAAAAAAACTTTTTTGACTGTGAAACATCAGTCTGCTTTTTTGTGTCAGGCTCACAGCGTATACTGTGCCCACTTGCCCAGTGCCACCACTCATATCTTGTTTAATAGTAGTGTAAGGGTACATTTAAAAAAAAGAAATGTTTTGGACTGTGAAACATCAGTCTGCTTTTTTGTGTCAGGCTCACAGCGTATACTGTGCCCACTTGCCCAGTGCCACCACTCATATCTTGTTTAATAGTAGTGTACATTTAAAAAAAAAAAAACTTTTTGGTCTGTGAAACATCAGTCTGCTTTTTTGTGTCAGGCTCACAGCGTATACTGTGCCCACTTGCCCAGTGCCACCACTCATATCTTGTTTAATAGCAGTGTAAGTGTACATTTTAAAAAAAAACTTTTTGGACTGTGAAACATCAGTCTGCTTTTTTGTGTCAGACTCACAGCGTATACTGTGCCCACTTGCCCAGTGGCACCACTCATATCTTGTTTAATAGTAGTGTAAGTGTACATTTAAAAAAAAAAAAAACTTTTTGGACTGTGAAACATCAGTCTGCTTTTTTGTGTCAGGCTCACAGCGTATACTGTGCCCACTTGCCCAGTGGCATCACTCATATCTTGTTTAATAGTAGTGTAAGTGTACATTTAAAAAAAAAAAAACTTTTTGGACTGTGAAACATCAGTCTGCTTTTTTGTGTCAGGCTCACAGCGTATACTGTGCCCACTTGCCCAGTGGCACCACTCATATCTTGTTTAATAGTAGTGTAAGTTTACATTAAAAAAAAAAAAAACTTTTTTGACTGTGAAACATCAGTCTGCTTTTTTGTGTCAGGCTCACAGCGTATACTGTCCCCACTTGCCCAGTGCCACCACTCATATCTTGTTTAATAGTAGTGTAAGTGTACATTTAAAAAAAAAAAAACTTTTTTGACTGTTAAACATCAGTCTGCTTTTTTGTGTCAGGCTCACAGCGTATACTGTGCCCACTTGCCCAGTGGCACCACTCATATCTTGTTTAATAGTAGTGTACATTTAAAAAAAAAAAACTTTTTGGTCTGTGAAACATCAGTCTGCTTTTTTGTGTCAGGCTCACAGCGTATACTGTGCCCACTTGCCCAGTGCCACCACTCATATCTTGTTTAATAGCAGTGTAAGTGTACATTTAAAAAAAAAACTTTTTGGACTGTGAAACATCAGTCTGCTTTTTTGTGTCAGACTCACAGCGTATACTGTGCCCACTTGCCCAGTGGCACCACTCATATCTTGTTTAATAGTAGTGTAAGTGTACATTTAAAAAAAAAAAAAACTTTTTGGACTGTGAAACATCAGTCTGCTTTTTTGTGTCAGGCTCACAGCGTATACTGTGCCCACTTGCCCAGTGGCATCACTCATATCTTGTTTAATAGTAGTGTAAGTGTACATTTAAAAAAAAAAAAAAACTTTTTGGACTGTGAAACATCAGTCTGCTTTTTTGTGTCAGGCTCACAGCGTATACTGTGCCCACTTGCCCAGTGGCACCACTCATATCTTGTTTAATAGTAGTGTAAGTTTACATTAAAAAAAAAAAAAACTTTTTTGACTGTGAAACATCAGTCTGCTTTTTTGTGTCAGGCTCACAGCGTATACTGTCCCCACTTGCCCAGTGGCATCACTCATATCTTGTTTAATAGTAGTGTAAGTGTACATTTAAAAAAAAAAAAACTTTTTGGACTGTGAAACATCAGTCTGCTTTTTTGTGTCAGGCTCACAGCGTATACTGTGCCCACTTGCCCAGTGGCACCACTCATATCTTGTTTAATAGTAGTGTAAGTGTACATTTAAAAAAACAAAAACTTTTTGGACTGTGAAACATCAGTCTGCTTTTTTGTGTCAGGCTCACAGCGTATACTGTGCCCACTTGCCCAGTGCCACCACTCATATCTTGTTTAATAGTAGTGTTAGTGTACATTTAAAAAAAAAACTTTTTGGACTGTGAAACATCAGGCTGCTTTTTTGTGTCAGGCTCACAGCGTATACTGTGCCCACTTGCCCAGTGGCACCACTCATATCTTGTTTAATAGTAGTGTAAGTGTACATTTAAAAAAAAAAAAAACTTTTTTGACTGTGAAACATCAGTCTGCTTTTTTGTGTCAGGCTCACAGCGTATACTGTGCCCACTTGCCCAGTGCCACCACTCATATCTTGTTTAATAGTAGTGTAAGTGTACATTTAAAAAAAAAAAACTTTTTTGACTGTGAAACATCAACCTGCTTTATTGTGTCAGGCTCACAGCGTATACTGTGCCCACTTGCCCAGTGCACCACTCATATCTTGTTTAATAGTAGTGTTAGTGTACATTTAAAAAAAAAAAACTTTTTGGACTGTGAAACATCAGGCTGCTTTTTTGTGTCAGGCTCATAGCGTATACTGTGCCCACTTGCACAGTGCCACTACTCATATCTTGTTTAATAGTAGTGTAAGTGTACATTTAAAAAAAAAAAAAACTTTTTTGACTGTGAAACATCAGTCTGCTTTTTTGTGTCAGGCTCACAGCGTATACTGTGCCCACTTGCCCAGTGGCACCACTCATATCTTGTTTAATAGTAGTGTAAGTGTACATTTAAAAAAACAAAAACTTTTTGGACTGTGAAACATCAGGCTGCTTTTTTGTGTCAGGCTCACAGCGTATACTGTGCCCACTTGCCCAGTGCCACCACTCATATCTTGTTTAATAGTAGTGTTAGTGTACATTTTAAAAAAAAACTTTTTGGACTGTGAAACATCAGGCTGCTTTTTTGTGTCAGGCTCACAGCGTATACTGTGCCCACTTGCCCAGTGGCACCACTCATATCTTGTTTAATAGTAGTGTAAGTGTACATTTAAAAAAAAAAAAAACTTTTTTGACTGTGAAACATCAGTCTGCTTTTTTGTGTCAGGCTCACAGCGTATACTGTGCCCACTTGCCCAGTGCCACCACTCATATCTTGTTTAATAGTAGTGTAAGTGTACATTTAAAAAAAAAAAACTTTTTTGACTGTGAAACATCAACCTGCTTTATTGTGTCAGGCTCACAGCGTATACTGTGCCCACTTGCCCAGTGCACCACTCATATCTTGTTTAATAGTAGTGTTAGTGTACATTTAAAAAAAAAAAACTTTTTGGACTGTGAAACATCAGGCTGCTTTTTTGTGTCAGGCTCATAGCGTATACTGTGCCCACTTGCACAGTGCCACTACTCATATCTTGTTTAATAGTAGTGTAAGTGTACATTTAAAAAAAAAAAAAACTTTTTTGACTGTGAAACATCAGTCTGCTTTTTTGTGTCAGGCTCACAGCGTATACTGTGCCCACTTACCCAGTGCCACCACTCATATCTTGTTTAATAGTAGTGTTAGTGTACATTTAAAAAAAAAAAAAAAACTTTTTGGACTGTGAAACATCAGGCTGCTTTTTTGTGTCAGGCTCACAGCGTATACTGTGCCCACTTGCACAGTGCCACCACTCATATCTTGTTTAATAGTAGTGTAAGTGTACATTTAAAAAAAAAAAACTTTTTGGACTGTGAAACATCAGTCTGCTTTTTTGTGTCAGGCTCACAGCGTATACTGTGCCCACTTGCCCAGTGCCACCACTCATATCTTGTTTAATAGTAGTGTAAGGGTACATTTAAAAAAAAGAAATGTTTTGGACTGTGAAACATCAGTCTGCTTTTTTGTGTCAGGCTCACAGCGTATACTGTGCCCACTTGCCCAGTGCCACCACTCATATCTTGTTTAATAGTAGTGTAAGTGTACATTTAAAAAAATAAAAACTTTTTGGACTGTGAAACATCAGGCTGCTTTTTTGTGTCAGGCTCACAGTGTATACTGTGCCCACTTGCCCAGTGGCACCACTCATATCTTGTTTAATAGTAGTGTAAGTGTACATTTAAAAAAAAAAAAAACTTTTTGGACTGTGAAACATCAGTCTACTTTTTTGTGTCAGGCTCACAGCGTATACTGTGCCCACTTGCCCAGTGGCACCACTCATTTCTTGTTTAATAGTAGTGTAAGGGTACATTTAAAAAAAAGAAATGTTTTGGACTGTGAAACATCAGTCTGCTTTTTTGTGTCAGGCTCACAGCATATACTGTGCCCACTTGCCCAGTAGCACCACTCATATCTTGTTTAATAGTAGTGTAAGTGTACATTTAAAAAAAAAAAAAAACTTTTTGGACTGTGAAACATCAGTCTGCTTTTTTGTGTCAGGCTCACAGCGTATACTGTGCCCACTTGCCCAGTTCCACCACTCATATCTTATTTAATAGTAGTGTAAGTGTACATTGAAAATAAATGACAGGCAGAGGCAGGCCACCCCGCAGGTGCCGTCGTGGTGCTGTGATTCCCTTTGGCCCTAGAATAATGCCCAGTGTTGAGAGGCCACATACCATGAACTCGAAAAGTTATGAGAACTTAGTTGACAGGCTAACACAGGACACCCAATCTTCTACAGCTTCCGCTCTGAACCTTGACGCACCATCCTCCTCCAGCTTAGCTTCGTGCACCTCTCAAGTTACCACTCGCCCGCCTGCCGCCACCACCAACACTAGCACCACAGCCGCTTCACTTGATCTGTCAGAGGAGTTATTTACACATCAGTTTGAAGAAATGAGTGATGCGCAACCATCATTGACAGAGGATGTAGATAACAGTGATATGTCTCAGTCAGGCAGCATTACATACATGGACGTATGGTGTGATGATGATGATGTTGTTGTACCCGCTGCTGCTTCCTTTGTTGAGTTGTCAGATACAAGTGAAGATGTTGTGTGTTGATGATGACGATGCGTCCGTGGGTGCCCGCTAGAAGAGAAGAAGAACAGGGGGAAAGTTCAGATGGGGAGACAGAGAGGAGGAGGAGAAGATGAGTTGGAAGCAGGGGGAGGTCGTCACAAGGAGCTAGTGGCACAGTCAGACAGCATGCATCGGCACCCGGGGTCAGCCAGACAGCACGCCAATCAACGCATGCTGTTGCCACCACCAGAATGTCGTCATCGCAGAGCTCAGCAGTGTGGCATTTTTTTTGTCTGCCTCTGACAACAGCGATGCCATTTGCAACCTGTGCCAAAAGAAACTGGGTCGTGGGAAGTCCAACACCCACCTAGGTGCAACTGCTTTGCAAAGGCACATGATCGCACATCACAAACGCCTATGGGATCAACACATGAATACAAGCAGCAGACAAACTCAAAGCCGCCATCCTCCTCCTGGTCCAGCATCTTCAGCCACGTCAACCACTGCTGTCCTCCTTGCCCCCTCTCAACCATCCGCCACTCCGTCTCTCGCCTTGAGCAGTTCCTGCTCATCAGCCCACAGTCAGGTGTCTGTCAAGGACATGTTTGAGCATAAGAAGCCAATGTCACAAAGTCACCCCCTTGCCCGGCGTCTGACAGCTGGCTTGTCTGAACTCTTAGCCCGCCAGCTTTTACCATACAAGCTGGTGGAGTCTGAGGCGTTCAAAAAATTTGTAGCTATTGGGACACCGCAGTGGAAGGTACCGGGCCGAAATTTCTTTGCACAAAAGGCAATCCCCAACCTGTACTCGATTGTGCAAAAGGAAGTAATGGCATGTCTGGCACACAGTGTTGGGGCAAGGGTCCATCTGATACCTGGTCTGCAAAGCATTGTTAGGGCAGGTATATCACCTACACTGCGCATTGGGTAAACCTGCTGACGGCTGCCAAGCATGGAATGTGTGGCTCTGCAGAGGAGTTGGTGACACCGCCACGACTTGCAGGCAGGCCTGCTGCCACCTCCTCTACTCCTCCTACTCCATCCTCTTCCATAACCTCCTCGGCTGAGTCCTCTTCTGCTGCTGCGTCTTGCTCCACATCAACGGCACCCCCCCCCCCAGCTCCCCAGGTACTATTCCACATACCGGATACAGCAGTGTCACGCCGTCTTGGGGTTGACTTGCCTGAAAGCAGTCACACCGGACCAGCACACCTGTCAACCCTGAACGCACAGGTGGATCAGTGGCTGACTCCGCACCAACTGGAGCTCGTCAAAGTGGTTTCTGACAACGGAAGAAATTTGGTGGCGGCATTGAATTTGGGCAAGTTGACACATGTTCCGTGCATGGCACATGTGTATAATCTGATCGTACAACGCTTTGTGCATAAGTACCCAGGCTTACAGGACGTCCTGAAGCAGGCCAGGAAGGTGTTTGGCCATTTCAGGCTTTCCTACACGGCCATGGCGCACTTTTCAGATATCCAGCGGCGAAACAACATGCCAGTGAGGCGCTTGATTTGCGACAGCCCGACACGTTGGAATTCAACACTCCTAATGTTCGACTGCCTGATCCAACAAGAAAAAGCCGTTAACGACTATTTGTATGACCGGGGTGCTAGGACAGCCTCTGCGGAGCTCATGCGCAATGCCTGTAGGCTCATGCGTCCTTTTGAGGAGGTGACAAACCTAGTCAGTCGCACCGAAGGCACCATCAGCGACATCATACCATTTGTTTTCTTCCTGGAGCGTGACCTGTGAAGAGTGCTGGATCAGGCCGTAGATGAGTGTGAAGAGGAAGAGTTGTGGTCACCATCACCACATGAAACAGCCTTATCAGCATCGCTTGCTGGACCTGCGGCAACGCAGGAAGAGGATTGTGAGGAAGAGGAGTCAGAGGAGGAATGTGGCTTTAAGGAGGAGGAGGAAGACCAACCACAACAGGCATCCCAGGGTGCTCGTTGTCACCTATCTGGTAGCCGTGGTGTTGTACATGGCTGGGGGAAGAAGATACCTTCAGTGAGATCACTGAGGACGAGGAACGGGACATGAGTAGCTCAGCATCCAACCTTGTGCAAATGGGGTCTTTCATGCTGTCGTGCCTGTTGAGGGACCCTCGTATAAAAAAGCTGAAGGAGAACGACCTGTACTGGGTGTCCACTCTACTAGACCCCCGGTATAAGCATAAAGTGCCTGAAATGTTACAGAATTACCGCAAGTCGGAAAGGATGCAGCAGTTCCAAAATAAATTAAAAAGTATGCTTTACACAGCGTATAAGGGTGATGTCACAGCACAACAGGAATCTAACAGGGGAAGTGGTGAAAGTAATCCTCCTCCTCCCACGACCACGCCGGCAAGGACAGGATGCTTTACAGACGTGTTGTTGATGGAGGACATGCGGAGCATCGCCACAGCCCTTCGGGGTCCACCCTCAGAGAACGACTCGACCGACAGCTGGCAGACTACCTTGCCTTAACTGCAGATCTCGACACTCTGAGGAGCGATGAACCCCTTGACTACTGGGTGTGCAGGCTTGACCTGTGGCCTGAGCTATCCCAATTTGCGATAGAACTTCTGGCCTGCCCCGCTTCAAGTGTCCTGTCAGAAAGGACCTTCAGTGCAGCAGGAGGTATTGTCACTAAGAAGAGAAGTCGCCTAGGTCAAAAAAGTCTAGATTACCTCACCTTTATTAAGATGAATGAGGGATGGATCCCGAAGGGACTGACATTGGGTGATACATTCGACTAAAAAAGGCCTGATGAGATGAGCTGCCTTGGGCTAAAAATGGTCCACACGCTGCTGTATTTTATCTCTGAATGCCGGATGACTTTCGTGGCTTATCCGCCACCAACTAGGGTTCAAGCCTCAATGTTTTAGGGCACTTTCTGCCTGGGAAACAAACATCAATTTTTCTGGCCGCTGCTACAGCAGCGGCTGCAACAATTCCTAATTTTTCAGGCATGTGTACATGCCTAATTTTTCTGGCCTCTGGTGCAGCACTGTGGCTTCAAAAACCAAACCAATAAAAAAGGCACATAACAGGGATTAAACTGATAGGAATAGTACTACTTAACACACCACTCCTATCTGGTGGCACATTAGATTGCATGCGCAGTGCCCCAAATTTGAAGTAGGAGGACCGACCAAGCATCTTTTTCCATCTCCCGGTTCCTAAAATCCATGCCATATACACGTCCCCTGATAGGGGACATAACAGGGATTAAACTGATAAGAATAGTACTACTTAACACACCACTCATATCTGGTGGCACAGTAGATTGCACGCGCAGTGCCCCAAATTTGAAGTAGGAGGACCGACCAAGCATCTTTTTCCATCTCCCGGTTCCTAAAATCCATGCCATATACACGTCCCCTGATAGGGGACGTAACAGGGATTAAACAGATAAGAATAGTACTACTTAACACACCACTCATATCTGGTGGCACAGTAGATTGCATGCGCAGTGCCCCAAATTTGAAGTAGGAGGACCGACCAAGCATCTTTTTCCATCCCCCGGTTCCTAAAATCCATGCCATATACACGTCCACTGATAGGGGACGTAACAGGGATTAAACTGATAAGAATATTACTACTTAACACACCACTCATATCTGGTGGCACAGTAGATTGCACGCGCAGTGCCCCAAATTTGAAGTAGGAGGACCGACCAAGCATCTTTTTCCATCTCCCGGTTCCTAAAATCCATGCCATATACACGTCCCCTGATAGGAGACGTAACAGGGATTAAACTGATTGGAATAGTACTATTTAACACACCACTCATATCTGGTGGCACAGTAGATTGCACGCGCAGTGCCCCAAATTTGAAGTAGGAGGACCGACCAAGCATCTTTTTCCATCTCCCGGTTCCTAAAATCCATGCCATATACACGTCCCCTGATAGGGGACGTAACAGGGATTAAACAGATAAGAATAGTACTACTTAACACACCACTCATATCTGGTGGCACAGTAGATTGCATGCGCAGTGCCCCAAATTTGAAGTAGGAGGACCGACCAAGCATCTTTTTCCATCTCCCGGTTCCTAAAATCCATGCCATATACACGTCCCCTGATAGGGGACGTAACAGGGATTAAACTGATAAGAATATTACTACTTAACACACCACTCATATCTGGTGGCACAGTAGATTGCACGCGCAGTGCCCCAAATTTGAAGTAGGAGGACCGACCAAGCATCTTTTTCCATCTCCCGGTTCCTAAAATCCATGCCATATACACGTCCCCTGATAGGAGACGTAACAGGGATTAAACTGATTGGAATAGTACTATTTAACACACCACTCATATCTGGTGGCACAGTAGATTGCACGCGCAGTGCCCCAAATTTGCAGTAGGAGGACCGACCAAGCATCTTTTTCCATCTCCCGGTTCCTAAAATCCATGCCATATACACGTCCCCTGATAGGGGACGTAACAGGGATTAAACTGATAAGAATAGTACTACTTAACACACCACTCATATCTGGTGGCACAGCAGATTGCACGCGCAGTGCCCCAAATTTGCAGTAGGAGGACCGACCAAGCATCTTTTTCCATCTCCCGGTTCCTAAAATCCATGCCATATTACACGTCCCCTGATAGGGGACGTAACAGGGATTAAACTGATAAGAATAGTACTACTTAACACACCACTCATATCTGGTGGCACAGTAGATTGCACGCGCAGTGCCCCAAATTTGCAGTAGGAGGACCGACCAAGCATCTTTTCCCATCTCCCGGTTCCTAAAATCCATGCCATATACACATCCCCTGATAGGGGACGTAACAGGGATTAAACTGATAAGAATAGTACTACTTAACACACCACTCATATCTGGTGGCACAGTAGATTGCACGCGCAGTGCCCCAAATTTGAAGTAGGAGGACCGACCAAGCATCTTTTTCCATCTCCCGGTTCCTAAAATCCATGCCATATACACGTCCCCTGATAGGGGACGTAACAGGGATTAAACTGATAAGAATAGTACTACTTAACACACCACTCATATCTGGTGGCACAGTAGATTATACGCGCAGTGCCCCAAATTTGAAGTAGGAGGACCGACCAAGCATCTTTTTCCATCTCCCGGTTCCTAAAATCCATGCCATATACACGTCCCCTGATAGGGGACTTAACAGGGATTAAAATGATAGGAATAGTACTACTTAACACACCTTATATTAACGCAGAGAGAGGCAACGCAGAGAGAGGAGTCTGAAGAAGAGGAGCCAGAGGAAGAAGGTGGCTTTGAGGAGGTGGAAGACCAAACACAGCAGGCGTCCCAGGGAGCTTGTTGTCACCTTTCGGGGACCCTTGGTGTTGTACGTGGCTGGGTGGAGGAAGAGACCTTCAATGATATCAGTGAGGACAAGGAACGGGACATGGCTAGCTTGGTATCCAACCTTGTGCAAATGGGGAGTTTGCGGTTGTGCAAATGGACTGTTTGCGGTGCGCTAAATGGGGAGTTTGGTCTGTCACTGTGAAGCGGGCGTAACCCTTACACTACCTGATCGATACAACATCATACCTGATGTTTTAAAGAATGTTATTCCAAACAATTTAGGAATGTTAGGTGATTTATGCCCTTTATGGATTAAAACCAGACTCTGCATCAACTATGTAATTTTCTGTGGGAGTTTTGCCATGGATCCCCCTCCGGCATGCCACAGTCCAGGTGTTAGTCCCCTTGAAACAACTTTTCCATCACTATTGTGGCCAGAAAGAGTCCCTGTGGGTTTTAAAATTCGCCTGCCTATTGAAGTCTATGGCGGTTTGCCAGGTTCGCCCGTTCGCGGACTTTTGCGGAAGTTCGCGGTTCGCGAACGCAAAATTTTATGTTTGCGACATCACTCTTGTGTGATGATTAAAAAGATAAATGTGTGTTTTGTTGTTGTGTGATGTGTGTTATGTACATGTATGTATGTATTGTGATTTTATGCCATGTCTATGCACACATTATAGACAAGTATGCACTGTTAGAGAAAAATATTTCACTCTGCCATTTTGCCCTGTGCTTCATATTAAATTGATGCTTATAACTTTAAGAACAATACACTTTCTTGTCAGTTCAGCTATTCTGTTGTGTTTGCAAAAATAGAAACTTCTAGTGTTAAGTAAACCACCCAAGTGCTCTTTGGACGAGATAAGTAGACCACGAGTTGCCTATGTGTGAAGATTCTGGATTGGCTCAAAGCACAGCACATAGGACAATTTGAGGCTATAATGAGACACTGTTCTTATCTGATTTTACGTGCCAGCTTGTGTTACTGTAAAGTGATGACAAGCTGTCACTCTGTTGTAATCCTGCTTGATTGTACAATAATAACCTTTTGAATTTCTTCAACATTTTGGTGCTGAAACCCGGGAGTTTGAAAGCTATTCTGGATGGAGCCAGGCCTGGAACCTGAGGACAGGAGACCACCGGCGCCAACAGGTGAGAACCTTTGTTTCTCAAATTGCTCTCCCCTCCTCTGATTCCTAAACCCTTTGGTAAGTACAAACTCCCAAGAACCTGAAACAACTGTTTTATGTTTTAACATCTTTTGTTATGAATGTGTGAGTGTAAGAGGTCCTTCACAGCGTGTGAATGCACTGCTACAAGACGCATCTCTCCGGAGAAAGCAAGTGGGAGCAGTGGTGTGTTAAGTAAGAGGACCCTATCATCCTCAGACACAAACATTTTCTATTTTCTGAGTTTGTGAAGTAAACTGTTACTAACATTGTCTGTCCAGTAAAGGGACAATGGAAGGTTAAGTGTGGGTTGGTGCAGAGTTTCTTACTAGTCTGGCTTGGCTGTCAGTACAAAGTCTCTGGGTACCCTCTGTGCTCGGCCTTTGTATATCATTGAATAAGTTCAACTTCAGTCCAATGCTGCTATTAGAACTCTGATCTCTGATCAACTCTAGGCTTTGTTTCTGGACAACCCTGGTCATGCTGGTTTGCGTCTGTACTCTCCTAGCTGAAGGGCGCATCCCTAAGCTGTAGCAGACTTGTCTCTCGTGATAGATAAAGCTGGTGATGTAAGCCCCTTAGCATGGTTTGACTTTAATGATATAAAAGGCCAGATACTTTTTGGGTTTGTCTCCCTACTGTTTGTTGGAAAATTTGGCAGGATCAAAAGCGGGGATTTTTAGTGTGGGACCTTCCCTGACAGCCACAGCTACAGTACCACTAAGAGTCGAGAAAGACGGGTAAGAGTTCCCTCCATCATAAGCTGAGCTATGTGAAACAATCTTAGCAAGGGTGACGCCTGTCATCCTTAAGCAATGGATGTCCAAAGAATCCTCCTACCCCACAGGAGGATATGAATAAAAAATATGGCATGTGGGTCAGCTGGCATCTGTCTAAATGGTGCAAGCTGACTAAGGGAATGGATTTTGGGATTCCCAAAGGGGGAATCTTTGAATTATCCCACTGGGAGAATCTCTATAAAAAAAAAATTAAGAAAAATTGATAGAGCCTAATGAGAAAGCAGCTTGGAGTAGATGGACTGTAGAATACTATCAGAGACAGCGAAGGGCCCAAGGTATTTTTACTATAGAGACCAAGACAGGGAGAACAGACCAGCTGGGAGGGAGAAGTCAGTCAGAATCAGATAGGGAAGAGACAGAACAGATAGAGCAGCTTGCAGAAGCATGCCCTAACCACGGTGTCCCACACTGGAGGATTGCAATCTCCTCTTCCTTTATATCCCCCTTTATATGTTGAACCCAAAGTTAATGCCACTGCCCCATACCATCTCATGGCAAGATCTGTATGCCCCAAGGGGAGAAAAAGTATTTTGTGGGGTGGAGGGAGAACTTCTAATTATTCACAAAGTGGACTCTGAGGAGGTAAGCAGAATGACTGAGGAACTTTTTTCACCTCGGGCCTCTGCTTACCCCATCAGAGAACAATTCATCCCAGGCACAAATGGTCAGGCAGACCGTAATGTTACCCAGCATGTCCCATGGACACCTGGAGAAATGAAGGGATTTCTCTCGTCCGTCCCTAAGCCATGGAGCAATACATATGGGTTTGTAAACAAGCTGCACAATATTACCGTCAGCTACAACCCCACATGGAGAGATCTGTTACAGATAATAAGAGATGTGGCCAGTCAAATAGACACCGCTGCCATCTGTACTAAACTTATCCTGCCACTTAACCCATCAGAAGTAGAGAATACCCACGGAGGGCATTGGAATATGTCAACCAGCTCAAGAAAAAAATCACAGAGGTGTTCCCTCCACCATCTTGGGTTCGGGGGCAACTATTCAACAAAAGGCTAAAGAACCAGTAGAAGACTACTTTGAGAGATTTAGGAAAACTGTGGAGGATGCAGGATGTAATCTTGATGACCAAGGTATGGGAAAAATGCTCACTGCCACATTGGTGTCTTGACTGAATAAATAAATTCATGATAAATTGGTTTCCCCCCATTCTGATTGGCAGGATAAATCAGTCCCAGCACTAATGAGCTTAGCAAGCTCAATACAAAGGAACATAGAGGAAGTACAGGAAAAGAAAGCACAAAGGGTAATAGTGAGGCTAGTGAGTGCCCCAGGGAAACCCCAATTGAAACAGTTTAGAGGGACAAATAAGGGGGAACCCAGAAAAGCCAAATGCTATAACTGTGACAAACCGGGTCATTTTGCAAGAGACTGCACATCTCCAAAACGGGGAAGACAGGAGAACAATTGACGGGCTGGGTTTCCAGTGCTACCAATCATATCTGAGAGCAGAGGGGGTAATGTCTTTGTTCGCCTGACCCTCTCTGACATGCCATACCATTCTGTGGCGTGTTTGGTAGATACTGGAGCAGCCCGCAGAGTTCTTAAAAGATCAGAAGCTGTTATGAAATGCCAGGCACATCAGCGAGCAATAGATCCTATCACTATGGGTAATAATAGGGTAATGAAGCAGCCAAGAAGGCAGCTCTCGTGATACTCCAACAGTCCTCAGAAACTGTGGGGAATTTGAAAATGGATGTTTTAAAAACCCTCAAAAACCAAACAGGTTCCCTAACTCAGAGCAAGTGGGAAAACATTGGTTGCAAACTGGAGAATGAGGTTTGGAAACATGAGGATGGTAGATTGTGTGCACTTCCAGTGCTATATCCTGTTTAGCCAGTCTATCTCATCTCCCTTCCCATGTTTCCAAAGGGAGAATGATTGCAAGTGTTAATAAATTATGATTGCAAGTGTTAATACATTTTGGTTTGTACCAGGTTTTTCCACAATTTGCAACTGAATGGTGCAAGAATTGCATGATCTGTGCTAGATACAATCATCTGGGAAAGTAGAAAGAGCAAATGGTGTTTTAAAAAAATAAAATAGCCAAGATCTGGGAGCAGACAAAACTTACTTGGGTACAAGCCTTACATTTAGCCCTCTTTGCAGTAAGACACACCCCAAAGGGAAAGCATGGCCTTTCGCCATTTGAGGTTTTCTTTGGTAGACTACCACTAACAAGCCTTTTCTTTCCACAAGAATTACATGGGCAGTATGCTTCCCTAACTGATTATGTTGTCCAGCTGCATGAGCAACTGACTAATTTGCATGTAAAAGTTTTTTTCTTCATTACCAGATCCAGAAGAAATAACTGGAACTCAGCACCTGCACTCTGGAGACTGGGTGGTGATAAGAAGATACGTGAGGAAACACCTAGAGCCCCAATTTTACGGCCCATACCAGGTGTTACTGACCACACCCACCTCAGTCAAAGTTGAAGGGAAACCAAACTGGATACACACCTCCCAGTAAGAAGGTGGACTTCCAGGTTGGTGATAAGAACCTGTGTCAAAAGGGTTAGGCCACTGGGGACGAAGAGGGTTAACAAACTACCAAAATACATATACCATCCTGCTTATCTCTTTGTCCTTTTCTTTGTGTTTTATACCTCTATGCACCAGTGAAGGGCGACAAACGGACAAATTCCATCTGGCTTTTACATCAACAAACCGCCAAGCAGCTGAATGCCACAGACTGTTGTATATGCTATCATGTTCCTGCCAATCATAAAGGAATCCCTTTAATAGGTTTACCAATATCAATGAATGATTTAAATGTGACAGATTACAGCTGTGATGTTCAAATAGATATAAATAACTCTGTTTATAATGCTCTCTCAGACCAAGGTACGTACATACTTAGAACTTGCTGGTATAATTTCTACACCTACAAAGTGTCTATGGCCAATGTATGTCAATCACATAGCCAACATAAAGGGTTGCATAGTCAGTTTGCCCAAGGTATACGTGGGAGAAACAGATAAGTAGAAATTTTACCTTAACATTTAACATAGAACCCAACAAAGCACCATGTGATACAGTAATGCTGATTGTAATAGTTTATGTTTTTGTTTAACGTTAAAAGCTTTGTGTGCCCCCAGGTGTGCCTGTCCAGACAATGATGGCAGGAGCTGTCAAACTCAGTTACATCACAATATGGTATGGTTTCAACTTTGACTGGGAAAACATGGTAAGATGATTCCAAGGGTCTTGAAACAAGGACTCTTTTATATTTGTGGTAACAATGCCTATTTTGGGAGCATAGGGTAACTGTACCATAGGAAGAGTTGTACCAGCCATTAGAACACGCTCAAATATTTCAGTGTTTGAAACATCCCTAGGGGAAACAAGGTATAAGTGAGAATTGTTCTCATCTGTAGATAAAGCCTAGATGTGGTTCCCTGCCTGGACAGGTTGGGGAATTGAGCTAGCAAATAGAATGAATAAATACGCTAGTATCATGGATGGGTCTATTAATGAGACTACAAGTTCTATACATGCCATTAATGAAGAGTTAGCCCAAGTTAGGAAAGTGTCTCTTCAGAATAGGATGGCTCTTGATTACCTACTTGCTATTGAGGGGGGGACATGTGCTATTATTGGCTCAGAATGTTGCACCTGGGTGGAGGATTCCCATGACCCTGTAAAGGCACACATGAACCAAGAAAAAGAGTTACAACAAAAATCTAGATATATATCTAAGGAGGGATGGAACCCATTCTCCTGGATGGGATCCATTGGAACCTGGTTTAACAATATGCTTACAAATCTTTTAAAACCCATAGTGGCAGTGATAGGATTCATTTTGATGTGCCTAATTGTCTGGAAATTGTTAATGATTTGTGTTTCTCGTTGCAGCAAAAAGATGAAGATACTTATTGTTTAGGGAGATGATACAACAGCCACAGAGATGATCGTCTGGTAACCTAGCTCAACTACCTGCCTCCCCTGCAGACCTTCCAGTCATTCTAGGAGACAGGTGGAGGATCTCATCTCTGCGAGGGGGTCCCACAATTGCACTTCATCATCTTTGGGCTTACTACAGGATTTGGACCTAGGCCTGTGACAGGATGCAGTTCTGGCTGCTGTTGTTATCTGATTAGATAGAGATTGCATATTTCTCTTGTAAGGTGTATCCAGTCCATGGATTCATCCTTTACTTGTGGGATATTCTCCTTCCCAACAGGAAGTGGCAAAGAGAGCACACAGCAGAGCTGTCCATATAGCTCCCCCTCTAGCTCCACTCCCCAGTCATTCTCTTTGCCGGCTCTAAGCAATCGGAAGGGTAAAGTGAATGTGGTGTTAGAAATGTAGTTTTTATTTTCTACAAGCAAAAGTTTGTTATTTTAAATGGTACCGGTGTGTCTATTTACTCTCTAGCAGAAAGGAGATGAAGAGTTCTGCAGGGAGGAAGATGATTTTAGCATGTTGTAACTAAAATCCACTGCTGTTCCCACATAGGACTGAGGAGTGCAAGAAAACTTCAGTTGGGGGGAACGGTTTGCAGGTTAGGCTGCAATAAGGTATGTTTAGTCATTTATTTCTAGACAAGACTGTGATAATGCTAGAAAAGATTGATAATATCTCCATGAGGGAAGGGTAAGCTGTATTCAGAGACTAAGTATGGAATTGCAAGCTTACATAAAGGCTAGTTTATGCTGGTTGACACTACTTAATGGCAAACGGTTTTTATTGAAAAATTTAGTTTTTTGAGACACTTTGAAGGTTCCTTTGGGTTTCTTTCAGGGGTTGTTACCCACATGGCTATTATTAAAACACTTAGGAGTGTTTCTTTAGGCCTCACAGCACCGGAGTAAGGTGGGAGGGGCCTAATTTCGCGCCTCAGATGCGCAGTTATATTTGACTAGAAGTTCAGGATGTTTCACATGGAGGGTCCTGCTGCAGTTTGAGGGCCTATAAGAAGCTTTTTTTCCCCACAAATCTGGTTCCTAAGGGCATGTAGGGCCACAGCAGGTGCTGAAGTTGTTTTAACCGGTTTGTTGGCTTACTGTCGATCCGGTTTGGGCATTAAGGGGTTAATCGTTTTTATTGCTAGTGGTGCAATCTTACTAATGCTTTAGGTACATACTGTAAAAATTTCAAAAAGTTTGCTGCATTTTTCACTGTTTTGCAAAATTCTGTGCCTTTTTTATCTCTTAAAGGCACAGTAACGTTTTTTTTCAAAGTGTGTTTTTACTTGATTAAAGTGATTTCTAAGCCTGTTTGTCTTACTACTAGTCTGTTAAACATGTCTGACACCAAGGAAAATCCTTGTTCAATGTGTTTAGAAGCCATGGTGGAACCCCGTCTCAGAATGTGTCCCACTTATACTAATATGTCTATACACTTTAAAGAACATATTGTTGCACTTAAAAATGTGGCCCAAGATGATTCTCAGACAGAAGGTAATGAGGTTAGCCCGTTAACCTCTCCCCAAGTGTCACAACCAGTTACGCCCGCTCAAGCGACGCCTAGCACCTCTAGTGCGTCTAACTCTTTTACCTTGCAAGACTTGGCGGCAGTTATGAGTATTACCCTCTCAGTGTTTTTATCTAAACTGCCCGTGTTACCTGCAAAGCGTGATAGCTCTGTTTTAAGAACAGATTCTGAGCATTCTGACGCTTTAGTAGCCGTATCCGATATACACTCACAACGCTCTGAAATGGGGGCGAGGGATGTGCTGTCTGAGGGAGAAATTTCCGATGCGGGAAAGGTTGCTCCTCAGACAGACTCAGATACGTTGGCTTTTAAATTTAAACTAGAACACCTCCGCTTATTGCTCAGGGAGGTATTAGTTACTCTGGATGACTGCAACCCTTTGGTGGTTCCAGAGAAATTGTGTAAAATGGACAAGTACCTAGAAGTTTCTGTTTACACTGATGTGTTCCCAGTCCCTTAGAGGATTGCGGATATCGTTACTAGGGAGTGGAATAGACCAGGTATTCCGTTTGTTCCCCCTCCTGTTTTTAAGAAAGTGTTCCCCATATCTGACCCCATGCGGGACTCGTGGCAGACGGTCCCTAAGGTGGAGGGGGCTGTTTCTTCACTTGCTAAACGCACAACCATACCAATTGAAGACAGTTGTGCTTTTAAAGACCCTATGGATAAAAAATTAGAGGGTTTACTTAAGAAAATTTTTGTTCAACAAGGTTTTCTTCTCCAACCTATTGCGTGCATTGTTCCTGTAACTACTGCAGCTGCTTTCTGGTTCAAGGCGCTGGGAGATGCGCTCCAGACGGAGACCTCATATGAGGACATTATGGAAAGAATTAAGGCTCTTAAGCTGGCTAATTCTTTTATCACAGATGCCGCTTTCCAACTAGCTAAGTTAGCGGCAAAGAATTCAGGTTTCGCAATTTTAGCGCGCAGGGCGCTATGGCTAAAGTCCTGGTCGGCCGATGTGTCGTCAAAATCCAAACTCTTGAACATCCCTTTCAAAGGAAAGACCCTCTTCGGGCCTGAATTGAAAGAGATTATTTCAGAAATCACTGGGGGAAAAGGCCATGCTCTCCCTCAGGACAAGTCCTTTAAGATAAAGAACAAACAAAATAATTTTCGTTCCTTTCGGAATTTCAGGAGCGGCCTCGCTTCATCCTCCCCTACTACAAAGCACACAACCCAGGCCAGCCTGGAAACCTTAACAGGGCTGGAACAAGGGTAAACAGGCCAAGAAGCCTGCAGCTGCCTCCAAGACAGCATGATGGGGTAGCCCCAGATCTGGGACCGGATCTAGTAGGGGGCAGACTCTCTCTCTTCGCTCAGGCCTGGGCAAGAGACGTACACAATCCCTGGGCCTTAGAGATTGTATCCCAGGGATATCTTCTAGAATTCAAGGACTCCCCTCCAAGGGGAAGGTTCCACATTTCTCATTTGTCTACAGACCAGGCAAAGAAAGAGGCGTTCTTAAGCTGTGTAGAAGACCTACATACAATGGGAGTGATCCACCCAGTTCCAGTGGCGGAACAAGGCTTTTTACTCAAACCTGTTTGTGATTCCCAAGAAAGAAGGAACTTTCAGACCAATCCTGGATCTCAAAATTCTAAACAAATTCCTCAGAGTCCCATCATTCAAGATGGAGACCATTCGGACAATCTTACCAATGATCCAGGAGGGTCAATATATGACTACCGTGGATCTAAAGGATGCGTATCTGCACATTCCTATCCACAAAGATCGTCACCAGTTTCTCAGGTTCGCCTTTCTGGACAAGCATTATCAGTTTTTGGCTCTTCCTTTCGGGTTGGCCACTGCTCCCAGAATTTTCACAAAGGTGCTAGGGTCCCTTCTGGCGGTACTAAGACCGCGGGCATAGCAGTGGCGCCTTATCTAGACGACATATTAATTCAGGCGTCGACTTTCCAAAGAGCCAAGTCTCACACGGAAATTGTAGTGGCCTTTCTGAGGTCTCACGGGTGGAAGGTGAACATCAAAAAGAGTTCTCTCTCCCCCCTCACAAGAGTTCCCTTCCTAGGAACCCTAATAGACTCAGTAGAAATGAAAATATTTCTGACAGAGGTCAGAAAGTTAAAACTCTTAATTACTTGCCGAGCTCTTCATTACATTCCTCGGCCATCTGTAGCTCAGTGCATGGAGACAATCGGACTAATGGTAGCGGCAATGCACATAGTCCCTTTTGCACGGATACACCTCAGACCACTGCAACTATGCATGCTCAAACAGTGGAATGGGGATTATGCAGATTTGTCTCCTCAAATACAGTTGGACCAGGGGACCAGAGATTCTCTTCTCTGGTGGTTGTCTCAGGATCACCTGTCTCAGGGAATGTGTTTCCGCAGACCAGAGTGGATCATCGTAACGACCGACGCCAGTCTGTTGGGCTGGGGTGCAGTCTGGGACTCCCTGAAAGCTCAGGGCTTATGGTCTCGGGAAGAAGCTCTTCTCCCGATAAACATTCTGGAACTGAGGGCGATATTCACGCGCTTCAGGCATGGCCTCAGCTTGCTGTGGCCAAATTCATCAGATTTCAGTCGGACAACATCACGACTGTAGCTTACGTCAATCATCAAGGTGGAACAAGGAGTTCCCTAGCAATGATGGAAGTAACCAAAATAATCAGATGGGCGGATTTTCTAAGTCGTCAGACTTTTCACCCGGGGTTGTGGGAACTCCACCCGGAGGTATTTGCCCAGCTGACTCAGCTATGGGGCACTCCAGAATTGGATCTGATGGCGTCCCGTCAGAACACCAAACTTCCTCTTTACGGGTCCAGGTCCCGGGATCCCCAGGCAGTGCTGATAGATGCTCTAGCAACGCCTTGGTCCTTCAATCTGGCCTATGTTTTTCCACCGTTTCCTCTCCTCCCTCGTCTGGTTGCCAGAATCAAGCAGGATAGGGCTTCGGTGATTCTAATAGCGCCTGCGTGGCCATGCAGGACCTGGTATGCAGACCTAGTAGACATGTCATCTGTGCCACCATGGATACTGCCAATGAGGCAGGACCTTCTAATACAAGGTCCTTTCAAACATCTAAATCTAATTTCTCTGCGTCTGACTGCCTGGAGATTGAACGTCTAACCCTATCAAAGCGTAGTTTCTCTGAGTCGGTTATTGATACCCTGATTCAGGCTAGAAAGCCTGTCACCAGGAAAATCTACCATAAGATTTGGCGAAAATATCTTTTTTGGTGCGAATCCAAGAGTTACTCATGGATTCCCAGGATTTTGTCCTTTCTCCAAGACGGATTGGAGAAAGGATTGTTAGCTAGTTCCTTAAAGGGACAGATATCTGCTTTGTCTATTCTTTTTCCCAAACGTCTGGCAGAGGTACCAGACGTTCAAACGTTTAGTCAGGCTTTAGTCAGATTCAAGCCTGTTTATAGACCTGTGACTCCGCCATGGAGTCTGAATTTAGTTCTTTCTGCAAGGGGTTCCGTTTGAACCTTTACATTCCATAGATATTAAGCTTTTATCTTGGAAAGTTTTGTTTTTGGTAGCTATCTCTTCTGCTCGAAGAGTTTCAGAGTTATCTGCTTTACAGTGTGATTCACCTTACCTGGTTTTCCATGCAGATAAGGTAGTTTTGCGTACCAAACCCGGTTTTCTTCCTAAGGTTGTGTCTAATAAGAATATTAACCAGGAAATTGTTGTCCTAATCCTTCGTCGAAGAAGGAACGTCTGTTACACAATCTTGATGTGGTTCGTGCTTTAAAGTTCTATTTACAAGCAACTAAGGATTTCAGACAAACAACTTCTTTGTTTGTTATCTATTCTGGTAAGAGGAGAGGTGAGAAGGTGACCGCTACCTCTCTTTCCTTTTGGCTGAAAAGCATCATCCGTTTGGCCTATGAGACTGCTGGCCAGCAGCCTCCTGAAACAATTACTGCTCATTCTACCAGAGCAGTGGCTTCCACATGGGCTTTTAAAAATGAGGCTTCTGTTGAACAGATTTGTAAGGCAGCGACTTGGTCTTCGCTGCATACTTTTTCCAAATTTTACAAATTCGATACTTTTGCTTCTTTGGAGGCTATTTTTGGGAGAAAGGTTTTACAAGCAGTGGTGCCTTCCGTTTAAGGTACCTGTCTTGTTCCCTCCCTTCATCCGTGTCCTAAAGCTTTGGTATTGGTATCCCACAAGTAAAGGATGAATTCGTGGACTGGATACACCTTACAAGAGAAAATAGAATTTATGCTTACCTGATAAATTTATTTCTCTTGTGGTGTATCCAGTCCACGGCCCGCCCTGTCATTTTAAGACAGGTGGTTTTTATTTTTATTTTTAAACTACAGTCACCACTGCACCCTATGGTTTCTCCTTTTTCTTCCTAACCTTCGGTCGAATGACTGGGGGGTGGAGCTAGAGGGGGAGCTATATGGACAGCTCTGCTGTGTGCTCTCTTTGCCACTTCCTGTTGGGAAGGAGAATATCCCACAAGTAAAGGATGAATCTGTGGACTGGATACACCACAAGAGAAATAAATTTATCAGGTAAGCATAAATTCTGTTTTTGTGTTTGTGTATTACCAATAAAGATGTGTGAATGCTTAGAGGAAATGGTCACCATGTAGGCAATCCAGAATGGATGCCCGGCATCCCACTGTCTATACAGCCTATTTGTATATTTAGTGATATACGGTCTGTTTAAGGGGTCATTTCCAGGTAGGCAGGCTGTTAGTCAAATGAGAAACACAAAGTAATAAAGGTGTGATAATAAACGCAAGGTAATATGTGATAATAAAATTACCAAAAGGGTGAGAAATGTTAGAGAAAAATATTTAACTCTTCCATTTTGCCCTGTGCTTTATATTAAATTGATGCTTATAGCTTTAAGAACAATACAATTTCTTGTCAGTTCCGCTATTCTATTGTGTTTGCAAAAATAGAAACTTCTAGTGTTAAGTAAACCACCCACGTGCTGTATGGAGGAGATAAGAAGGCCACGAGTTGCCTACGTGTAAAGAGTCTGGATTGGCTCAAAGCACGGCACATGGGACAATTTAAGGCTATAAAGAGACACTGTTCTTATCGGATTTTGCGCGCCAGCTTGTTTTACTGTAAAGTGATGACAGACAAGCTGTCACTCTGTTGTAATCCTGCTTGATTGTACAATAATAACCTTTTGAATTTGGACCAAGTTGTATTTTTTTTCTTCAACAGCACTTTGAATCATTTGAGCGTGGACTTGTGTTTTTTAATATAACATCGTGTTTACTAAGTATTTGTTACACATATGAACAAACATTGGGAAGATACACTGTATATGTTATATTTTACACTTTAACACTTTCACATTGCGATTTATTGGGGAAATACTTCATTTAAAAAAACAGACCCCCAAAAAACACCCACTCAGATACAATCAAGTGTATACAATCAGCAATTATTACGAACACGCTACCATTGGACATTTTGCACTATTAATTAACACCATGGCCGATACGTCCCTTATGACCGACATTGTATCAGATCGCTTTTGTGTGTTTGAATACCTTGTTACTCATTGCGTATATGCTTTGCTATTTGGCTTTTGCTTCTTGGCTCTGCAAATATGGACAACCTCCAGTTAGATTGTGTTGGTGATGTTGAACAAGTTATGTACAACAGACAGAGACAATACACAGAAATTGAACCAGACAAAACACCAACACACATAATCTTCCCAATCATAAACAGGAGACACGTCAGAACTTTAATCATAATGGGAATAGCCATAGAGCAGAGACATCCCAGACAATTGAACAAGACAGGAACCAGTTGAAATATGTACCTCACATGTCATATGGAGGGTCCAATAGATCAAACAATAGGGGTTATACAAGTAAAAATCATAACAATGTAACTCATTTTAACCATCAGGACACATATAAACCAGCACATAAGAATAGATTCTCACATACTCCAAAACAAAACACTTGGAGAAATCAAAATAATTCCAATTGTTTTACACCACCCTACATGAGAGAAAATAGATCCACTGATCATCACGGACACAATGTATCAGCAGTTCCAACTTACAATAGATTTGATACACTGATCAATCAAGAACAGGAAACTTATCAACACCCCAATTGGCACACTCAAGGGGCAAAACCAAAGATGGCACAAAATTTGGGGAATATTAATAAAGAAAGGGATCAAAGTAATAGAAGTCACCAACTACATTTTTTAGACCTGGCAACCTCCCCAACAGGGAGATTTCAGAACTCCACAGAAGGAATAAAACAAATAGGGGGGAATACAAGAATCACACCAGGCAAACGAAGAAGACCAAGCAGGAATGTAGAGGGGGGAGACGGATTCAATTACACAAACACAAAAAGAATGAAGTAGAAAAGAATAAAGCTAACATCTTTAATCTTTCGGATACAGTTTTAGGCAGTATAGAAATTAATCTTCTAGCCAAGGGTCTCAATTTTGCCCCAAAAAAAGCACCGGATAAATTCCAAACCTATATAGATCTCCAGAAATATATTAGAAATCTCACATTAAAAAGATATTTCTAAAAGACCACACCAATTGCATCCACATCTACGGTCACTACATTAGATCATTCAGACCAATCGACTCTAGAAATACTCAATGATTTAATTACACGTGAGGACAGTTTTACAACTCTCTCACAAAATCAACAGGATCTTTTGAACCTAAGTGTTTATGAGTACGAAGAAACAATTGAACACAGTCACTTTAAATGTAAATCAAGTTTTTATCCCTATTCAACACAAGGGGAATTTATAACCACATTCAATAAATTAGTTTGTGGTGATCTCACTAAACTCTGGAATAAGAAAGATAAGAATTGGACAAACAAATATAATGACAACCTTTCCAGAGATGAAAGGAAAACTCTAAAAAATTTACAAAGTAATCAAGACATAGTGATTAGGGCGGCCGACAAGGGAGGGGGGGTGGTTGTGCAGAATAGAGGGGACTATCTAACAGAGGCTCATAAGATCCTCAATGACTCAACGACATATAAAAAACTAAACTTTGATCCCACTCTTAAGTATAAAAAAAGAGCTTAACAACATCTTGAAAGAAGCAAAAAACAATAATATTTTGAATAATGATGAATTTAACTTCTTATCTGAAAATTTTCCATCTATACCCACATTTTATCACCTGCCAAAGGTTCATAAAACCCTAGTTTCGCCGCCAGGCAGGCCAATCATCTCTGGAATAGGCTCCTTAACTAATAATCTTTTAATTTACATTGACCATTACTTACAACCAGTGGTACAAAAGACTAGGGCATATCTCAGAGACACCATACACACTATAAATATTTTTGAAGGAATGAATTGGGAAAGTGATTATCTATGGATTGCATGTGACGTATCTTCATTATATACATGCATCCCACACGACCTTGGCATAAAAGCAATAAACGAGACCCTAAATAGAGATATTAAGTCTAAGATACACTTAGAATTTATTATAGAAAGCATCAGCTTCACACTTTCGCATAATTATTTTGTTTTTAATGAGCAATTTTTTAAACAGATACAAGGAACTGCGATGGGGACGACTTTCGCCCCATCTTATGCGAATCTTTATATGCATAACTTTGAAGAAAAATATATTTGGTCCAATAATCCATACATTAATGATCTCATTTGTTATTACAGATACATAGACGATGTAATAATAATATGGAAAGGCAGTGAAATTACTAGCAAAGAATTCATAAACCATATGAATTCTAATACCTTTAATCTTAAATTTGTCTCTAAGGTCGATAAAAAACAGATTGAGTTCCTAGACCTAGTATTATTCTCAGATGAAAAAAGACAAAGTGGCAGTTAAAAATTTTCGCAAGCCAACAGATAAGAACGGCTTTCTTAATGCGAAAAGTGGTCATTTACCCAGGTGGAAAACCAATATACCCTTGGGTCAATATCAGAGAATTAAAAGGAACTGCACCAGGGACAGTAATTTTAAGCATGAAGCAACCATTCTAGATGCTAGATTCTTGGGAAAAGGCTATGAGGCAATTACAATCCAACAGGCCAAAGAAAAGGTACAACTGATGGACAGGAAAACATTATTGCAACCACGCAAATTAGAAAAACAACATGGTAATAAAGATAGTGTTAGATTTGTAACAACCTATAATCAGGGCTCTAAGGATATCCAGAACATATTAAGCAAACATTGGGGGGTATTAAAAGCAGATCCCATTTTAGGAAAGATTCTATCAGATAAACCATTAGTCACGTTTAGGAAAAATACTGATTTTAAAAACATATTAGCACCCACTAAATTACGTCAAACAGGGAAACCAAAAACAAGTACCACTACCCTACAATGGTTACAACAAAAACCTGGTACATATAAATGTGGGGTAGCAAGATGTGGGATGAGTAAATATGTAGATAAAAACACAAATTTCACTAGTTCAGGAGGTACTAAAACCTTTAAACAAAAATACAAATGCAACTGCAGCACTACATATGTAGTGTTTCTTTTGAGCTGCAGCTTTAAGATGATTTACATAGGGAGAACCAAAAGGAACATACGTACTAGACTAAATGAACACATTAATAACATTAAAAATGGTCTAAAAACACATAGTGTTCCTGAACATTTTAGATTATATCACAATTCTGATCCTAAGTGTTTAAAAATCCAAGTTATTGACTGGATTCCGCCAAACAAATATCCCAACAGGCTACTGACACTAAGACGCAGAGAATCCTTTTGGATATACCAACTGGATGCTATGCACCCTGCTGGTTTAAATTTAGAACTGGATTTACAGGCATTTATGTAAACGTTCCAGTAACCACCCCTCTTAATGAGTCACCCTATCAGTTGAGAATAATAATATTTATTTGTTTCTTTTCATCCATTGCTTATTTGTAAAATATTTTTC
Organism: Bombina bombina; assembly: GCF_027579735.1. Taxonomy (NCBI): domain Eukaryota; kingdom Metazoa; phylum Chordata; class Amphibia; order Anura; family Bombinatoridae; genus Bombina; species Bombina bombina. The sequence continues at coordinate 560,838,543 of NC_069499.1, read as the reverse complement.
ATTCATTTTTAATCAAATTTTTAATCACACCACCTTATATAGACCGGATTCTGTATTTTTAAACTTTCCAAAATCGATTGGGCTCTATTATGTCTATCTCTTTTTTTAGTTTTTTTTGTTCAAGTATTACTGTTTTAAATCGTATAGTTCCCCTAATTAATTAATTCAGAGACGTTATCATGTTTATTTTCTCATTTAATTGAACCATATGATTATCAAGTTTTTATCCATATGAGATTGTATATTTTTATACTGTTTAAATGGCCGTTTTTAACAATGTATTTATTCATTTGTAACAAATTTGATCTTAGCACTCAGCTATGTTATTCCGTCAGGCATTTGAATACAGGTTGTAACACAGGTGGCATATGATAGGCTGACCTATGAACCTCACCTGCATTAGCTCCTTTAAAAGCCGGTTGGAGCACAGAACAGAATCACTCTTGACAAAGTCTGGGCGAACCCAGACGAAACGGGTAGAGACATTTCTATCCCATTTTATGACTTTCTGCATCAACACTGTATCCACCGATACCATTTGGAAGGTGTTTTCACCAGCACAGTGTGGATTTTTGCAGTGGTCCTCATCTTGGAATTTGATTACATATATGCCTTATATGTTTTTATGTTTGTAAGTAGCCACTTGTCTTGTGCACTTACTGCTCAATAAATTGTATTTCACTTGAGTCAGGCTGCGCCTGTCCCATTCTTTCTATTTTCAGTTCCTCTTTGATGCGATCAACGGACATCCATTACCCGTCACAGGCAGCAACTGATCACCCTTGAACCCGGAAGGAGGAACTTGCGACACTGAGCTAACAGCCTGAATCATCCCTCCTTCAGCTCAAAGGAGAAACACCGGCTTTTTCACCCCCACAGAAGTTCCAGGACCGTAAGCGCCAAAATCTTTGGCTACGTTTGCCTAACTGTTTTCCTATGTACAACAGACTCAGGTGTGCCCGGCGTCACGAAGAAGGGCGTGTGGAACGTCTGAGGATTAGGGCTCCTCCTGTTTACAGGGTGAGGCTCACCTTGGATAACATGAGCGATGCCAAGGTTTTTGACAAGTATCGGCTCAATACACAGCAGCTATTGAACCTTTATGATGTACTAAAGCCTTATCTGAAGCCACGCATGTCCAAGATGCTTTGCTGCATACATGTCCTGGCGTCCGGAGGCTTTCAATCCACAAACGGTTACTTTTCCAGTATGTCTCAAAGCACTATTTCTGTGGTTTTTGAAAGGTTTGGAGATGATTGGAGACACCTCAAGAGGGAATTCTTACAAATAGCTGAAATGCCTAATGTTTTGGGAGCAATAGATTGCACCCATGTTGCTCTGCGGGCTCCAGCAGAAGAGGTTCCTTTCCGAAATCGCATACACTTTCATAGTTTGAACGTGCAGTTCATTTGCGACGCACAGATGCGAATTATGAACGTGTTTGCGAAATTCGGGGGCACCAGTCACAACGCCCGTATCCTCAGGCAGTCATCACTCTGGCAACAGTTTGAGGACAGACAGTTTCCCTATGGGTGGCTTGTTAGTAAGTACTTGTGCACAGCATGGTTAAGAAGTCAGACAATTGCCACTGTAAGGTTCTCAAAACAGTTATGTTTGTGTAATGTGCAAAATGTGCAGATGTTTAACCATTCACTTGTCTCTTTCAGCAAATGTCTAGGTTTAGCTCCAAACAGATATGTAGCAGGTCATAGCTAAAATGTGCAGATATAGAATGTGGTTTAAACATTTACTTGTCTCTTTCAGCAAATGTCAAGGTTTAGCTCCAAACAGATATGTAGCAGGTCATAGATAAAATGTGCAGATTTAGAATTATGTTTAACCATTTACTTGTCTCTTTTAGAAAATGCCATTACATATGCAGCGTCGCCCGCAAAAGCCGGCTACGCCGGTTTTTGCACTGTTTTGGTATCACATATACGGCGGAGCATACAAGATACGCCCGTATATTTCACCCGTCGCTCGTAATTTTTACTCCCATAGGCGAACATGGGACCGCGTCGTAAATCGGTATCCAATATCCAGCGCAAGGCCTTACATGGCGAAAATGGAGAAATCTTACTCCATTTTTACCTCGCCATAAAAGGCAGCCGTAGCAGGCCTTGCACTGAGTATGGGAGCACCGTAACTCCATAAAATGCCTGCAAAAATAAACTAACACCTAACGCATGCGCAATGTCTATCTACCTGTCAACCGCAATGCCCCACCACAATAACTAATAAACTCTATTAAGCCCTAAACCGCCATAGCCCACACTGCAATAAACCTATTCTAGTATTATCCCTTAAACCGCCATGCCCATATAGCCTATTAAATGTATTAACCCCTAATCTGCCACCGCCAACGTCGCCGCCACTATAATAAAGTTATTAACCCCTAAACTTAAGTCTAACCCTAACTCTAACCCCTCCCTAACTAAAATATTATTTAAATAAATTTACTATTATTAACTAAAGTATTCCTATTTAAAACTAAATACTTACCTATAAAATAAACCCTAAGGCAGCTACAATATAATTAATAATTACATTGTAGCTATTTTAGGATTTATTTTTATTTTACAGGCAACTTTGTATTTATTTTAACTAGGTACAATAGCTATTAAATAGTTAATAACTATTTAATAGCTACCTAGTTAAAATAATTACAAATTTACCTGTAAAATAAAACCTAACCTAAGTTACAATTACACCTAACACTACACTATCATTAAATTATTTAAATAAATTAACTACAATTACCTAAAATTAAATACAATTAAATAAAATAAACTATAGTACAAAAAACAAACACTAAATTACAGAAAATAAAAAAAAATTACAAGAAGTTTAAACTAATTACACCTAATCTAAGCCCCCTAATAAAATAAAGACACCCAAAATAATAAAATTCCCTACCCTATACTAAATTGCAAATAGCCCTTAAAAGGGCTTTTTGCGGGGCATTGCCCCAAAGTAATCAGCTCTTTTACCTGTAAAAAAAGAAATACAACCCCCCCAACATTAAAACCCACCACCCACACTCCCAACCTTACTCTAAAACCCACCCAATCCCTCCTTAAAAAAACCTAACACTACCCCCTTGAAGATCACCCTACCTTGAGCCGTCTTCACCCAGCCGGGCATAAGTCTTCATGCGATCCGGGCACATCCTTCCTGGCTGACAGACTAACGACGAATGAAGGTTCCTTTAAATGACATCATCCAAGATGGCGTATCTTGAATTGCGATTGGTTGATAGAATTCTATCAGCCAATCAGAATTAAGGTAGGAAAAATCCTATTGGTTGATGCAATCAGCCAATCGGATTGAAGTTCAATCCGATTGGCTGATCCGATCAGCCTATAGGATTGAGCTTGCATTTTCTGGGCTGTTCCAATCAATTCTATCATCCAATCGGAATTCAAGGGACGCCATTTTGGATGACATCATTTAAAGGAACCTTCATTCGTTGTTAGTCCGTCGGCCAGGAAGGATGCTCCGTGTCGGATGTCTTCAAGATGGAGCCGCTCCTCGTCAGATGGAAGAAGATAGAAGATGCTGCTTGGATGAAGACTTCTGCCCGGATGGAGGACCACTTCTGCCGGGATCGGATGAAGACTTCTGCCCGGCTGGAGGACCACTGGTGCTCGGATCGGATGAAGACTTCTGCCCGGCTGGGTGAAGACGGCTCAAGGTAGGGTGATTTTCAAGGGGGTAGTGTTAGTTTTTTTAAGGGGGGATTGGGTGGGTTTTAGAGTAAGGTTGGGTGTGTGGGTGGTGGGTTTTAATTTTGGGGGGTTGTATTTCTTTTTTAACAGGTAAAAGAGCTGATTACTTTGGGGCAATGCCCCGCAAAAAGCATTGTAATATAGTATAGGGTAGGGAATTTTATTATTTTGGGGGGCTTTTTTATTTTATTAGGGGCCTTAGATTAGGTGTAATTAGTTTACACTTCTTCTAATTTTTTTTTCTGTAATTTAGTGTTTGTTTGTTTTTGTACTATAGTTTATTTTATTGTATTTAATTTTAGGTAATTGTAGTTAATTTATTTAATTAATTTAATGATAGTGTAGTGTTAGGTGTAATTGTAACTTAGGTTAGGTTTTATTTTACAGGTAAATTTGTAATTATTTTAACTAGGTATCTATTAAATAGTTATTAACTATTTAATAGCTATTGTACCTAGTTAAAATAAATAGCCTTGACAATACTTTTAAAGGGACGGTGTATCTATTTAAACATAACTGATGTAGACGACAGTTTAGCAGTTTGAAAAACTCTGTAAAATCAGCAAAGTCACTAGCAGAGCAATTAACGTTTATTACATTTAAACATTTATAGTTAGGTTATGTAAACATTTCATCTTCATTTTAATTTTATGAATTTTATGCGATTTTCGCATACACAAATGCATTGTATATATATATATTTTTTACTAATGTTTTTTTTCCATCTTATTATTTATCATATATTTATAATATTTACATTTTGTAATGTTAATTACAGGTAGTTTACACCGGGGTTAGGTTCCAGAAGGAATGGTTGTAAATCGAAACTGTTGTAAATTGAAACCCAGTTTATAATGTAAGTCAATGGGAAGTGAGGGAGTTAGGTTCCAGGCCCTCTCAAAATTGTCATAAGTAACACCTAATACATTATTTTTAAAGCATTGAAATTAAGACTTTGAATGCTAAACAGCATTATAAGCCTAATACTATGTTCCTAGATTACGAGTTTTGCGTTAAGCTGAAAAAGCAGTGTTAACAGGTCCTAACGCTGCTTTTTTATGCCCGCTGGTATTACAAGTTTCCGTAACGCAACAAAAATCACCATCTACGCTCAAATCTCTACCGCACATACAGACCAGTAGTTAATCATATACCGCTAACAAAAACATTCACAAATCACTTCAAAAACATTACACAAAGTTCACCTACACTCATACAAATGGATCAAAGTTACGAGATCTCGAGTGTTTGAAAAAAAAGGCACACAAAACCATTTTACATTGACTTACATAGACAGACAGGAACATACACTCATCTAGCTACATCTAAGTTAGATGTAGCTAGAGGAGGCTCCTCAATATGTGCACAATGTGGTGTCATAAAACCAGAGAATTTATCCCTAGAGTGTTCAAGTAGTTAATTCTTAAATTTACAAACATATTTTAAAATATAGACTAGGCCTCTGGCCTAGTCTTTGTCTAAGAAGGACACTCCCATGTAGCCTTTTGATTGGTGTATGGTAGGACACACCTTAAGTGAATTAAGTATACAATGGGAGCCAACAGTTAGTATACACACTTTTTATCTTCCTCACCTCGTGGAAGCAACTGATGAGAGAGAGAGCATTGGAGGACTGAACTGGCTGAGTATATTAGCATTCTTATACATTTACTTTGGGATAAATTCTCTTGTTCACTATGTTTAGTTAATATTGCTTAATCTGGGTTTGTTTAAAATAGAGTTGCCCCATATAATTTGGACTGTACTTTATGTTTGTAGCTCTTGGTATTTCTTGAGACTTGTTTTATATTCTGTAGCCTATAGATAATTGTTAATCTTCATACCTATATTATTTGTCTTCCAATAAAATAATTTTAAAAAGTGGACAACCCCTTTGGTTTAATATTCTGGTACTAATTACCACCACATTTTGGCAATCACGAAGTGTAGATATTTTCCATGTAAAATCATTTTTTTTTTGGAAGGTTAAATTATATAGGAATTTATAGTTTAATAAATTGAGGAATATTTCAGGCTCCTTGGCCACTTTTGCTACAAGAGTGTGGTATCTACTAAATATTACTTATCCAGTTTCCATTGAGTTTTTTTTTGTAATTTAATTTTTATTTTACATGTTGAATTTGATTCTGAATTAAAGCTACAGTCTAAGTGGTCTCTTAGTGAGAAAAAAAAAGGAAAATATTTGATTTGGTTTTGTAAATACACAAACATTCAGTTTCTACTAATTGTTTTTGTTTTGTTTTTTTGTTTGTTTTTTTGAAATATTGAATTTTATTCTGACTTTTTCTGGAATTTGTGTCTGCTCATATTTGCATGGGATTTGAACTTAAAAATATATACAGGCCCATTTATCAAAGGGCTTGCGGACCTGATCCGACACTGCGGATCAGGTCTGCAAGACCTCGCTAAATGCGGAGAGCAATACGCTCTCCGCATTTAACATTGCACTAGCAGCTCACAAGAGCTGCTGGTGCAACGCCGCCCCCTGCTGACTCGCGGCCAATCGGCCGCCAGCAGGGAGCTGTCAATCAACCCAATCGTATTCGATCGGGTTGATGTCTGGCGATTCCTGTCCGCCTGTTCAGAGCAGGCGGACAGGGTTATGGAGCAGCGGTCTTTAGACCGCTGCTTCATAAGTTGTGGTTCTGGCGAGTCTGAAGACTCGCCAGAAACACGGCCCTTCAAGCTCCGTACGGAGCTTGATAAGTGGGCCTGCTAGTCTAGTACAATTCAGATTTGGTTTTGTTTGAATTTTCACTTTTGTGAGCAAATGTTTCAGATTTTATGGAAATTGTGTAGAATTTAAAGTTAGGAAAATACAGTTTAACTTGGGGAATATGCTAAGCCATCAGCAGTTTGAAGCATAACAAACTCTAATAATCTATTTCATTATTTATTTTTTTGAAACTTTGTTTGAAAACAAATAGCTTAACTCTTGGGGTATATGTAAAAGCTTAAAAAGTTAAAAGTTATTTAAGACTTTCTAATGTCTTTATTTTTTATTTTATTTTTCCCTCTCTTTTTCAATTTCCTTTGTTTTTCTTAATTCTTATTACATTGTTAAAATATTGTGAGCAGATGGTTCAGATTTATTTTAATTAAGTTTGTATTGAATAAAAAGGTGTGTAACCTTTGTTTGGGTAACAAAGTTAAAAAGTAAATAAATAAAAAATTGCATTTTAAACAACCATTGGTAGACGCTTCTTGTTTACTGTTTTATATATCCTGTGTTTGGAGCAGAGGCTGAAACCAAAGATACAGTTAAAATTAGCATTTTTGTTTCCAGCCCTTTTGTGGGTATTGTTACATTGCAGTCAGCTTTTAATTAGGTTTTTTTTTACAATGTGTAACCTTTGTTTGAGTAACAAAAAGTAAAACACTTGCATTTTAGGAGCAATTTGATTTTTTTTTATATATCCTGTGTTTAAAGTAGATACTTGGAACCAAGCTACAGTTGAAATTAGCATTTCAAAAAGTTCTATAGAAACTACTTGAAACTACCTTTAAAATGTTTTAAGCTCCAATACAGTTATACATATCATTTTTTTGCTTTGCTTAAAATATAAGTTTAGATTAATGGGATCCCCCCCTGCTAAACAATCAAAATTTAAAATATTACTACAGTTTTCCTCCATTTAATACTATACTTCCATTGCTTTAGCTATTTCTTTTAGTAAAAATATTAAATAATTTAGAAATAATTTAGAATTAATTAGCTTGGAATTTAATGTGGTTACATTTAGTTTAGTATATTCATTCATAGGCAGTAAACAGCTTCCTTATTTATTTTTTTGTTCACTTTATTTTTGTATTATTTTTTTATCATTATTTTTATTTTATTTTTTATTTTTTTTTATTTTTTTTCCTTCTTCTTTTATCTCTCCAATTATTTTTACTAGTAATTGTTGAGGGTTTTACTATTATTTGTAATTATTATTTTTATTATAAGTAGTAGTGTTAATGGTATTGGTACTGGTAGTGAGAATAATGTTAATAACAGTAAATTATTAGTTATTGTTTGTTTATTTTTTTCTCCTCCTTTTCCCTCTGCTTCTGCTGCTTTAAATTATTTTTGCTATCTTATTTTTGATATAAAACACTTTAATATTGATACAATTTAGTGTAGTCTCCCATACATTGTATCTATTGCTTAGGTTATAGATACCTATGTAACTGTAACTTTATTTCCTTTTAATTTCACTAATTTTATAACTTGGTAAGGTCATTTTGTTTAAAATAAGCTAACAGTGTTTTACTTTGAATATTTTTTTTTCTCTTCTTCTGCATACAAATCATAGCAACTGGTACATATTGAACTGTTTCTGCATTACTACTCAGTTTGCTTTGATTTCTTATAATTATTTATTTATTTTATTTTTCCCTTCTGCTGCTACTTTAATTTGTTTTGCTATCACATTTGGGTTAATTTTGTTTCTCTTGCTTAGGCTATTCTATTCAGTGTCTAACCATATTTTAGTCACATGTATTTCTAAATTATATGAATTAATTTTAATTACACAAATTTTATAAGTTGTCAAGGTCATTTCAATTTTTTTTAATCAAACATTAGTTAACAGTGTTTTAATTAGATTTTTTTTTATCCTCCTTTTACATATAACAAATGAGTATAATAGCTGTTACATACTGAATTATCAGTGGGCTACTATTTACTTTATTGTTATTACAAACAATAGCATTTCTTTCCTATTTTTAATTGTAATTCTAGGTAATAATGTCTTTTCCTGGGGCAAAATATTTTTCTGATGCAGTAAGGGAATATTTTAAAGATGATATTAACAAACATGATGGGCCATATATTCTTCCAGAACCCTGTGAATAAAAAAATAACACATATGAAGGTTTTATGGATGTGTTAACACAAATAGTGTTAAACAAAAAGAACTCTAATAAGAAACGTAAAGCATTAGTAGTTCAAGCAGTCATTGCTACAATTGGTGGACTTGCATACATAATAGAAACATTAAAGAAGGAAAATAAAGATCTCACAGGAAAGATGGAAGAGGCACTAAACAATAGAGACTGTCTAAAAATAGCATCACTTAGAACAACGAATATGGTGGAAGAACTAGAGGATGAACTGAGAATAATTCAAGACCAGAGAGATTCATATGAGTGTAAAATCACAGAGCTTCAAAACATTATAACAAATCTTATATACAGGAAGACAAGGAAGGAAAAGTCATTCCAAGATTATACCTGAATTTGGAGTCGCTATGGCCTAGTAAAAGAGAGGCAAAACAAGATATAGAGCAAGGTCAATTACTACTGCCTGTGCCTTTAGCACCAGTTATAGTATCTGAGACTTTTAATGCACATAAAACACCTACAGGTTTTTCAATGCAGACTCGCCCCATGTCTATGATGGATAAAGACAATTTTCAGAAATGGTGGGGTGCCATGCCTCAGAATGATTTCAACAAGTTCACACATTGGTTTCAGAGGAGAGCTGAGAAGGCACAAAAAGGAGGTCTGTGTTTTGATGAATGGACTGAATTACTAGAATTTGCTCTGGGTCCATTTGCAAGCAGACTATTGGGATTTAACACAAGTGTTTCAGATCAAGCTGGAAGAATAGCTGCAACCTACTTCTACTTAACTAATGTAGAAAAGGAAATTAGCCACATTACAATGAGGCCTACAGATGGCCCCCGGGAGGTAGCACAGAGAATACTTTTCTGGTGCACCCTAAGGCAGCCACAGACACCAATGGTACAGGGATCAGCAGCACATATAGCTCGTGTGCTTGAAGCCCTTCCCCGTGAATGCCAGGAATTTGTGCATCTGTTTGATCAAACGCCTACAGATTTGGAAATGGTATTAACCAGGGCAGATAAGTGGTGGATGGATTACTCACACAAAGATCAAGTATGTGCAGTCTCAGCAGTAAAACCATTTAAAGTAGAAGCAGGTAAGACAATGCAAAGTAATTGGAGAAAAAAACGTGAAGAGCCACAGTGGAACAATCGTAATAGAAACAATGGAAACTGGAGAATAAATAGGCGTGCTGATTTACAGCAGGAAAGATACAGTGGTGACTGGAGAAGGAATGAAGTGGCAGAAAATAACAACAAGGAAAGGCACAACGGTGACTGGAGAAGGAATGATATGGAAGATAATAAAGGCCATATGGGATACTGGGACCTGAGAAAGCAGAATGACAGGATGGGAGAAGAAATAGAAGCATTAAAGAGGCAAATAGAGGCAGATAGGAAGCCACAACGTGAGGAAAATAGGGCACAATATACTGTAATAAAGGAAGAAGAGAAACACAAATCAGAGTGAAGAGGCCCAACCCCTGCTCAAGACCGCCTCATACATGCAGCTGACCTTGGCATGGATGAGGCAGGTCGGCGCACCATATTTACTTACATTGCAGGGGTGGGAAAACACATGTTGTTAGACAGTGGTGCGGCGGTTACTATGACAAACAGGGTCACAAATGGGAACAGCTTAGTTAAAATAGTAGGAGTTACAGGGAACCCACAGGAAGTCAGTGCAGGGCTGATAGAGATTAAGGTGGGTGGAGAAACAGTTAAAGTTGAAGCTATAGTTGGATGGCCTGAGGAAATATTAGGGATAGAAGCATTAAAAAAAGGTAAATTTATTGTAGACTTTGCCAACCAATGCTTGTGGAAAAAGGAACCAGGTAGTGAGAAACACGGAGGGACAACACAGACAAATGGTACAGTGTGTCCCATGGCATACATAGTGGCACCAGTAAAAAGCCTAGGAGAAAACAGGCTACAGTTGGAGGGACGACCAGAATGGTTGAAGCAACTCGTGCAAGCAATTCCAGTATGGGCAAGAGATAAGCTTGATTGTGGGAGAATGGATACAACAGTGCTACTTGAAGGAAAAGATCCACCATGGCAGAAGCAATACCCAGTTCCAAGGGAATCTGTGGTTTCTATTACAGAAATGATAGAGACACTGGAGGAACGTGGAATCATAAAATCTGGAAATGGATATGGATGTAATTCTCCTTGTTGGCCTGTCAAGAAGGCAGTTTTGAAAACCAGTAAAGCAGAAGGCAAAACAGCTCCATCCTGGAGACTTACCATTGATTACAGAGCTGTCAACAAACTAGCAAAGAGAATGGCACCAGTCGTATCAGTCTATTGTGAAATGATGTCAAAGATATCACCAGAAATGAGAATATTTACAGTAATAGATGTAGCAAATGGATTCTGGTCAATACCCCTGGAAAAAAAATGCCAATACCGGACTGCATTTACCTGGGAAGGACGGCAGTATGCCTTCACAGTTCTGCCACAAGGGTACTGTGATGCCCCAGCTATTTTCCATACACACATGAAGGAAGCATTATCACAATTCCCACGACCTGAACGTATCATCCAATATGTGGATGATGTGCTTCTTCAGTCTCCAAATATGGAACAACATCAACAAGATCTGACACTCTTGCTAGAGTGTATTAATAATGCAGGACTAAAATTAAATGGTGCAAAAGCTCAGTTGGCCTGCAAGGAAGTTCATTTCTTGGGAGTAACTATAACTGGAGAGGGTAGAACAATTGATCAGGATAGAGCAAAAGTGATTGCTCAACTACCAATCCCAACTGATCGTACAGCACTACAATCTTTGTTAGGAATGATGGGCTTCTGTAGAGAATTCACTCCAAGATATGCACAGCTGGCTCAACCCTTGTATGAAATTCTTAGAGCAGAAAATTGGGATTGGTCTGATGAACATACTAAGGCTGTTAACCAGTTGAAGACAGAACTAGGTAGTGCACCAACCCTTGCAAGTCCTGACCATGAAAAAGAGTTCAGGTTGTATCCCATCACAATGCCAGATGCACATGGAGTAGTCATTACTCAGACCTGGGGTAACACAGAGCGACCAGTGGCATTCGGATCCCAGACACTTTCAGCTGTGGAACTGAAATTTGGATGGTGTGAGAGAATCATATTGGCTGCATACTGGGCAGTGAAGCGATTTAAATATCTATTTGGCACACAAAATGTAATTATCTGTACCCACCATACACCTTTAAAAATACTCAGACAAGGAAGTCTGACAATCAGTCATATTAATAATGCTCGTATACAAAAATGGACAGTGGCATTGCTTGCAGATAACATTTCAACACATGAATTAAAAGAGCCAAAGCAATGGGTAGCTGGAGTTTGTATTAAAGGAAATGCACATGAATGTCAGGTCAACCCAGGACCAACGTGTCACCCAGTATTCAAAGATGCCACTAACTTAATGATGACTAAAGAACCTATTTGGTACACAGATGGTAGTTGTCATCATGTACAAGGAAAAAGAGTTTCAGGGTTTGCTGGAGTAAAGATTCAGAGTGATGAGATTTTAGAAGAATTTGGATTCAAGCTAAAAGCTTCCTCAGCACAATATGCAGAGCTAGCAGCTGTTGTGCAAGTTCTTTACCAAGAATCAGGAAAAAGTGACAGGGTGACAATAGTCTTGGACAGTGACTGGGTTTTCAGAGGAACATGTCTGTTGCTGAAATGGTGGGCTAGCAATAAATTCTTGGCTACAGATGGATCAACAGTAAAATTTCACGGTCTTTGGCAAATTGTGGAGACTCTATCCCATGACTTTCAAAGAATCAATATGATTAAAGTACGTGCCCACAAAAGAACAGGGCCTCATCGAATAGGAAATAACCTTGCAGATCATCGAGCAAAACAAGCAGAAAAGTGGGCTGAGGAATGGAAACCAGACTATGAAGAAAGAAAGCTAACTGTAGCTGCAACAACAAGGGGAGAATCTAAAGTGGTACAAAAGAGAATGCAAGAATTGCAAGAACTTCAAGATGAAGATGCTGAAATTAAAGAACTCAGAATGAGAATAAGAGGAGGAGAGGAAGTACATCATAAAGGGAAAATGATAGTGGAAGAAAAGGGTCTGGTTTGTGTACTAGAAGATGGCTTTCCTGTCTGGGTTGTACCATTCCATATTAGGAAAGACATCCTTAGATGGATACATGGGTCACAAGCAGGAGGACACCCAAAGATAAAGGAAGCAAAGGAAAAAATACAGAAGATGGGATGGTGGCATGGACAGAATAAGGACCTTGAAGATTTTTTGGACGGCTGCCTCACCTGTGCTAGATTTGATCGATCTAACAGAAAGAAAAGGGGAGAACTAATGAGACAGCCACCTGTAGGACCATGGGAAAGAATTCAAATTGATTATACTGGACCACTGCCAACAACCACACAAGGGTATAAATACATTTTGATGGTAGTGGATAGTTTTTCAAGATGGATGATCGCAATCCCAACAAGGAACTGTACAGCGGTAACAACTGCCATGAAACTAGTGAATGAAGTAATTACTGTGTGGGGGGTCCCAAAAGTAATTGATTGTGATAATGGAGCTGCATTTATTGGAAATGTAATGAAGGAAATGTGCAAAATGGTTGGAATAGATCTGAAATATCACATACCTTACCATCCACAGGCAGCAGGTCAAGTTGAACAGATGAATGGGACTGTAAAAAGAGAACTTATGAAATTGGTTGCAGAACATGGGTCAGCCTGGGACACCTATGTACCTTTGGTATGTGCAAGGCTTAGAGCCAGACCCTCTAGATCTACAGGATTTTCACCCTATGAAATCCTTATGGGGAGGCCAATGCCATCCTGGACCAACTGGATGACCATTCCAGCACCAGTGGCATTACAAACTGCAGCCATCACAGATGAATGGGTAAAAGAGCTTGCCACACATCTAGAAATTGTGCACAAAGCAGCAGCAGTAGAAGATGAGAATCAGTACCAGCAACGGAAGAGATAGCATGATGCCTCAGGAGATATAACTACATACCAGGCTGGTGACAGGATTATGGTACAAAACCATGATGAACTTCTACCATGGGGTAGAGCAAGATGGAAGGGTCCATATACGGTCATAGATAGATTAGGGGCTGCAGTATACCTGATTGACCATGCAGAAAAAGGAGAAGTCTGGCTGCATGCAAGTCAATTAAATCGATTTAAAAAAGACAAGGTTAGGGACCCAGCAAACAACATGCCTTAGTAAGTACACGTACACCCTAAGACCTAGAAAATCATAATAGTTAGGTATAAGTATGTAGTAAATCATAATAGTTAGGTATAAGTATGTAGTATTGAGTATGTGGGTAGCTAAAAAAATAAAAAAATGAAGAGGGATGAAAATGATTTTAATAGTCATACCATAAAGTTCCTATAACGATCTATACATTTCCTGTTTTCTATGCCTTATGTTTATATGCTAACTATATTTTGGTCCTGTTTTGTGTTTTGTTTTTTTATCTTCTCTGTCTTTCACCCAGGGAAATACAGAAGAAATAAGAAGAGAATGAGAAAAATATATTTCCCCATTCACTAATTACAAATTATTAGTTTATTCACAGGCTCGTCAGAAGATTGAGTTCAGAAGAAATGAAACCTAGCCAAGGAGGATGGTGTCTTTTTCTGGCACAACTGATGAGTATAAACTGTATCGGAATGGGAAGAGGGAGACCACCAATTAGACCAGAGGATACAGCATATAAGGGACTTATTTTAAAAGGAATAGAGGATAGATATATACAGGCAGATAGATTTATTTGGCCGAGGGAGTTAAAAGTAAAAGAAATTGGTGACTTACATTTGAATATCATGTTGCCAAATGATAGTATGGGGTTAGCTCTTAGGGCACCAATAAATGTGACCAAGGGACAAGAATGGAACTAGGTGGTTAGAAATGGGCAGGTAACAGCTAATGGAATATTTATTAATTGTATAACATTTAGGTTAGCAGTTGACAGTCCTAGGAAAGTACAGAAGAGCTCAAGTCGCCAAGGGATTTATTCCGGAGGGACGGTGGGTTGAATTTTTCCTATAAGGTTTTCGCTCCCACTGGGTTCTTCTGTATTAATGGGTATAAATAGAAAACGGGACAACATAGGAGAAATTAAAGTGGGGGAATGTGGTGTCATAAAACCAGAGAATTTATCCCTAGAGTGTTCAAGTAGTTAATTCTTAAATTTACAAACATATTTTAAAATATAGACTAGGCCTCTGGCCTAGTCTTTGTCTAAGAAGGACACTCCCATGTAGCCTTTTGATTGGTGTATGGTAGGACACACCTTAAGTGAATTAAGTATACAATGGGAGCCAACAGTTAGTATACACACTTTTTATCTTCCTCACCTCCTGGAAGCAACTGATGAGAGAGAGAGCATTGGAGGACTGAACTGGCTGAGTATATTAGCATTCTTATACATTTACTTTGGGATAAATTCTCTTGTTCACTATGTTTAGTTAATATTGCTTAATCTGGGTTTGTTTAAAATAGAGTTGCCCCATATAATTTGGACTGTACTTTATGTTTGTAGCTCTTGGTATTTCTTGAGACTTGTTTTATATTTTGTAGCCTATAGATAATTGTTAATCTTCATACCTATATTATTTGTCTTCCAATAAAATAATTTTAAAAAGTGGACAACCCCTTTGGTTTAATATTCTGGTACTAATTACCACCACTACCACCACACACGGTCGCACGTGAACCCCCAGGGGGCAGAGGAGGGGGAAAAAATGAGCAGAAGAAAAAAAAATGAGAAAAAAAAATTATGAAAATTTTTATTTTTATTTATATTATTTTATATTATATTTATTAATAAATGTATTATTTTCCTGTGTGCTGTCTGTGTCTGTGAGACTGTGCAGTGTAATTATCATCATGCATATGATATTAGGCTGCTTGAAACCTGAAAGTGGAAAGGGCTGTTTTGCCTATACTTCTATGTATCGCACATGCTGTGCAGTGCGATACATAGAAGTATTGGCAAAAGCACTTTCCACTTTAAAACTGCATTGACTGCAATGCCACCTACAGGCCAGCCCATAGCCTTCCTGTTCGCACAGCTCTTAGTGTGCGGGAGCCAGCTGTCACGTGACACTCGCACACTAAGAGCTGAGCTGACTAGAGATTCTCCTACCTAACTGAGCTCTGTACTACAAAGTCCAGCATACATTGGGCTCGCGGGTAGAAAAAAAAAAGATAAATTACATAAACAGTTAATTTACTATTTTGACATCAGTGTACTTGTATGTATTTACATTTTCTAAGCTGGATCGTATATTTTTTCTTATTAAATTGTGCAAGCCAGATAAACTGTATATGCATGCTTTGCTCAAACCTGTGGGCGTTGAAAGGGGACTCTGTAATGCAGATGGGAGTTTCCAGAAAGTACAGTGGCCATATTGGATCCCATTGAGATCGCTCCTGATTGCATCAATTCATAAGCAAGCAGATTGCGAGACGACTGGTGGCAGAAGCATTCACCAAAGCATTATGGCTGCGATTGATGTAGAGAGGGCTTCTGTAAGTAAAGTACCCATTATGCTAAATATAAATGTATATACCTTCCTTCTGTATATGGCACAATGTGCTTTTGCTGCTGTGCTGCTTCACAGCTGATGTGTCAAATACATTTTGGGGTATTTCAATATGTTGATTCCCTATAAATCCTGCACCTCTATTTCAATATGAAACGTGCAAGTTTTCTTTTGAGGTGCAACTGGTCTGATAAGAGATGGGATAGTGACAGAATATATATATATGTATATATATGTACAGGGAGTGCAGAATTATTAGGCAAGTTGTATTTTTGAGGATTAATTTTATTATTGAACAACAACCATGTTCTCAATGAACCCAAAAAACTCATTAATATCAAAGCTGAATATTTTTGGAAGTAGTTTTTAGTTTGTTTTTAGTTATAGCTATTTTAGGGGGATATCTGTGTGTGCAGGTGACTATTACTGTGCATAATTATTAGGCAACTTAACAAAAAACAAATATATACCCATTTCAATTATTTATTTTTACCAGTGAAACCAATATAACATCTCAACATTCACAAATATACATTTCTGACATTCAAAAACAAAACAAAAACAAATCAGTGACCAATATAGCCACCTTTCTTTGCAAGGACACTCAAAAGCCTGTCATCCATGGATTCTGTCAGTGTTTTGATCTGTTCACCATCAACATTGCGTGCAGCAGCAACCACAGCCTCCCAGACACTGTTCAGAGAGGTGTACTGTTTTCCCTCCTTGTAAATCTCACATTTGATGATGGACCACAGGTTCTCAATGGGGTTCAGATCAGGTGAACAAGGAGGCCATGTCATTAGATTTTCTTCTTTTATACCCTTTCTTGCCAGCCACGCTGTGGAGTACTTGGACGCGTGTGATGGAGCATTGTCCTGCATGAAAATCATGTTTTTCTTGAAGGATGCAGACTTCTTCCTTTACCACTGCTTGAAGAAGGTGTCTTCCAGAAACTGGCAGTAGGACTGGGAGTTGAGCTTGACTCCATCCTCAACCCGAAAAGGCCCCACAAGCTCATCTTTGATGATACCAGCCCAAACCAGTACTCCACCTCCACCTTGCTGGCGTCTGAGTCGGACTGGAGCTCTCTGCCCTTTACCAATCCAGCCACGGGCCCATCCATCTGGCCCATCAAGACTCACTCTCATTTCATCAGTCCATAAAACCTTAGAAAAATCAGTCTTGAGATATTTCTTGGCCCAGTCTTGACGTTTCAGCTTGTGTGTCTTGTTCAGTGGTGGTCGTCTTTCAGCCTTTCTTACCTTGGCCATGTCTCTGAGAATTGCACACCTTGTGCTTTTGGGCACTCCAGTGATGTTGCAGCTCTGAAATATGGCCAAACTGGTGGCAAGTGGCATCTTGGCAGCTGCACGCTTGACTTTTCTCAGTTCATGGGCAGTTATTTTGCGCCTTGGTTTTTCCACACGCTTCTTGCGACCCTGTTGACTATTTTGAATGAAACGCTTGATTGTTCGATGATCACGCTTCAGAAGCTTTGCAATTTTAAGAGTGCTGCATCCCTCTGCAAGATATCTCACTATTTTTGACTTTTCTGAGCCTGTCAAGTCCTTCTTTTGACCCATTTTGCCAAAGGAAAGGAAGTTGCCTAATAATTATGCACACCTGATATAGGGTGTTGATGTCATTAGACCACACCCCTTCTCATTACAGAGATGCACATCACCAAATATGCTTAATTGGTAGTAGGCTTTCGAGCCTATACAGCTTGGAGTAAGACAACATGCATAAAGAGGATGATGTGGTCAAAATACTCATTTGCCTAATAATTCTGCACACAGTGTATATATGTGTATATATATATATATATATGTGTGTATATATATATATATATATAATATATGTATATATATATATATATATAAAAACAGATGAATACAGCACTATAAGTATAGATAGTCCCCAATCAAGAAAGGCAAAGTACCAGTAATGTCCTATATTAATAGGTCTCCCTGTGATGTTCCAATGACACCAAATCTTTGATATCTGGAGGGAAGAGAGGGTTCTTTTCTTCTACCTGCAGCCAACTCCCAAAAAACAAAATCCCCCTGTAGACAGGAGAGCTTCTTGGACCAAATCTAAAACAGAAGAGGGAAGGGCGCACAGCAAAAAAAGGCCTCCTGGTGTAGTATGTCAAGATATTTCTTATATATAATGTGATGCAGTGACAAATGAACACTCACATGTTATAACCTTAACTTTATGAGGTATAGATAAGACACAAAACGATTATCCACTTTGGAAAAGGCAATCCAGACCCCTTTCTGCGTTCAGCCTCCTGCTCTCTCTTCAGACAGTGTGTACACCCTTCCAGCAGAAAATTAACCACTTCAAAAAGATGTCAGCACAGTTCTTTTTATCTGATAAATTCCTCTCTTTCTTGGTGGTGAGAGTTCATGAAATGCCTTACTGTTGGGAATTCATCTCCTGGCCACCTAGAGCAGCATACCAAACCCCGAACATCAGCATATATATATATGTATATATATATATATATATATATATATATATATATATATATATATATATATATATATAACATAATTTATGTAAGAACTTACCTGATAAATTCATTTCTTTCATATTAACAAGAGTCCATGAGCTAGTGACGTATGGGATATACATTCCTACCAGGAGGGGCAAAGTTTCCCAAACCTTAAAATGCCTATAAATACACCCCTCACCACACCCACAAATCAGTTTAACGAATAGCCAAGAAGTGGGGTGATAAGAAAAAAAGTGTGAAGCATATAAAATAAGGAATTGGAATAATTGTGCTTTATACAAAAAAATCATAACCACCACAAAAAAGGGTGGGCCTCATGGACTCTTGTTAATATGAAAGAAATGAATTTATCAGGTAAGTTCTTACATAAATTATGTTTTCTTTCATGTAATTAACAAGAGTCCATGAGCTAGTGACGTATGGGATAATGACTACCCAAGATGTGGATCTTTCCACACAAGAGTCACTAGAGAGGGAGGGATAAAATAAAGACAGCCAATTCCTGCTGAAAATAATCCACACCCAAAATAAAGTTTAACAAAAAACATAAGCAGAAGATTCAAACTGAAACCGCTGCCTGAAGAACTTTTCTACCAAAAACTGCTTCAGAAGAAGAAAATACATCAAAATGGTAGAATTTAGTAAAAGTATGCAAAGAGGACCAAGTTGCTGCTTTGCAGATCTGGTCAACCGAAGCTTCATTCCTAAACGCCCAGGAAGTAGATACTGACCTAGTAGAATGAGCTGTAATTCTCTGAGGAGGAATTTTACCCGACTCAACATAGGCAAGATGAATTAAAGATTTCAACCAAGATGCCAAAGAAATGGCAGAAGCTTTCTGGCCTTTCCTAGAACCGGAAAAGATAACAAATAGACTAGAAGTCTTACGGAAAGATTTCGTAGCTTCAACATAATATTTCAAAGCTCTAACAACATCCAAAGAATGCAATGATCTCTCCTTAGAATTCTTAGGATTAGGACATAATGAAGGAACCACAATTTCTCTACTAATGTTGTTGGAATTCACAACTTTAGGTAAAAATTCAAAAGAAGTTCGCAACACCGCCTTATCCTGATGAAAAATCAGAAAAGGAGACTCACAAGAAAGAGCAGATAATTCAGAAACTCTTCTAGCAGAAGAGATGGCCAAAAGGAACAAAACTTTCCAAGAAAGTAATTTAATGTCCAATGAATGCATAGGTTCAAACGGAGGAGCTTGAAGAGCTCCCAGAACCAAATTCAAACTCCAAGGAGGAGAAATTGACTTAATGACAGGTTTTATACGAACCAAAGCTTGTACAAAACAATGAATATCAGGAAGAATAGCAATCTTTCTGTGAAAAAGAACAGAAAGAGCGGAGATTTGTCCTTTCAAAGAACTTGCGGACAAACCCTTATCTAAACCATCCTGAAGAAACTGTAAAATTCTCGGTATTCTAAAAGAATGCCAAGAAAAATGACGAGAAAGACACCAAGAAATATAAGTCTTCCAGACTCTATAATATATCTCTCGAGATACAGATTTACGAGCCTGTAACATAGTATTAATCACGGAGTCAGAGAAACCTCTATGACCAAGAATCAAGCGTTCAATCTCCATACCTTTAAATTTAAGGATTTCAGATCCGGATGGAAAAAAGGACCTTGTGACAGAAGGTCTGGTCTTAACGGAAGAGTCCATGGTTGGCAAGATGCCATCCGGACAAGATCCGCATACCAAAACCTGTGAGGCCATGCTGGAGCTATTAGCAGAACAAACGAGCATTCCCTCAGAATCTTGGAGATTACTCTTGGAAGAAGAACTAGAGGCGGAAAGATATAGGCAGGATGATACTTCCAAGGAAGTGATAATGCATCCACTGCCTCCGCCTGAGGATCCCGGGATCTGGACAGATACCTGGGAAGTTTCTTGTTTAGATGAGAGGCCATCAGATCTATCTCTGGAAGCCCCCACATTTGAACAATCTGAAGAAATACCTCTGGGTGAAGAGACCATTCGCCCGGATGCAACGTTTGGCGACTGAGATAATCCGCTTCCCAATTGTCTACACCTGGGATATGAACCGCAGAGATTAGACAGGAGCTGGATTCCGCCCAAACCAAAATTCGAGATACTTCTTTCATAGCCAGAGGACTGTGAGTCCCTCCTTGATGATTGATGTATGCCACAGTTGTGACATTGTCTGTCTGAAAACAAATGAACGATTCTCTCTTCAGAAGAGGCCAAAACTGAAGAGCTCTGAAAACTGCACGGAGTTCCAAGATATTGATCGGTAATCTCACCTCCTGAGATTCCCAAACTCCTTGTGCCGTCAGAGATCCCCACACAGCGCCCCAACCTGTGAGACTTGCATCTGTTGAAATTACAGTCCAGGTTGGAAGAACAAAAGAAGCCCCCTGAATTAAACGAAGGTGATCTGTCCACCACGTTAGAGAGTGCCGAACAATCGGTTTTAAAGATATTAATTGATATATCTTCGTGTAATCCCTGCACCATTGGTTCAGCATACAGAGCTGAAGAGGTCGCATGTGAAAACGAGCAAAGGGGATCGCGTCCGATGCAGCAGTCATAAGACCTAGAATTTCCATGCATAAGGCTACCGAAGGGAATGATTGAGACTGAAGGTTTCGACAGGCTGTAATCAATTTTAGACGTCTCTTGTCTGTTAAAGACAAAGTCATGGACACTGAATCTATCTGGAAACCCAGAAAGGTTACCCTTGTTTGAGGAATCAAAGAACTTTTTGGTAAATTGATCCTCCAACCATGATCTTGAAGAAACAACACAAGTCGATTCGTATGAGACTCTGCTAAATGTAAAGACGGAGCAAGTACCAAGATATCGTCCAAATAAGGAAATACCACAATACCCTGTTCTCTGATTACAGACAGAAGGGCACCGAGAATGTTTGTGAAAATTCTTGGAGCTGTAGCAAGGCCAAACGGTAGAGCCACAAATTGGTAATGCTTGTCTAGAAAAGAGAATCTCAGGAACTGATAATGATCTGGATGAATCGGAATATGCAGATATGCATCCTGTAAATCTATTGTGGACATATAATTCCCTTGCTGAACAAAAGGCAATATAGTCCTTACAGTTACCATCTTGAACGTTGGTATCCTTACATAACGATTCAATAATTTTAGATCCAGAACTGGTCTGAAGGAATTCTCCTTCTTTGGTACAATGAAGAGATTTGAATAAAACCCCATCCCCTGTTCCGGAACTGGAACTGGCATAATTACTCCAGCCAACTCTAGATCTGAAACACAATTCAGAAATGCTTGAGCTTTCACTGGATTTACTGGGACATGGGAAAGAAAAAATCTCTTTGCAGGAGGTCTCATCTTGAAACCAATTCTGTACCCTTCTGAAACAATGTTCTGAATCCAAAGATTGTGAACAGAATTGATCCAAATTTTTTTGAAAAAACGTAACCTGCCCCCTACCAGCTGAACTGGAATGAGGGCCGTACCTTCATGTGAACTTAGAAGCAGGCTTTGCCTTTCTAGCAGGCTTGGATTTATTCCAGACTGGAGATGGTTTCCAAACTGAAACTGCTCCTGAGGACGAAGGATCAGGCTTTTGTTCTTTGTTGAAACGAAAGGAACGAAAACGATTGTTAGCCCTGTTTTTACCTTTAGACTTTTTATCCTGTGGTAAAAAAGTTCCTTTCCCACCAGTAACAGTTGAAATAATAGAATCCAACTGAGAACCAAATAATTTGTTTCCCTGGAAAGAAATGGAAAGTAGAGTTGATTTAGAAGCCATATCAGCATTCCAGGTCTTAAGCCATAAAGCTCTTCTGGCTAAGATAGCCAGAGACATAAATCTAACATCAACTCTAATAATATCAAAAATGGCATCACAGATGAAATTATTAGCATGCTGGAGAAGAATAATAATATCATGAGAATCACGATTTGTTACTTGTTGCGCTAGAGTTTCCAACCAAAAAGTTGAAGCTGCAGCAACATCAGCCAATGATATAGCAGGTCTAAGAAGATTACCTGAACATAGATAAGCTTTTCTTAGAAAAGATTCAATTTTTCTATCTAAAGGATCCTTAAACGAGGTACCATCTGACGTAGGAATGGTAGTACGTTTAGCAAGGGTAGAAATAGCCCCATCAACTTTAGGGATTTTGTCCCAAAATTCTAACCTGTCAGGCGGAACAGGATATAATTGCTTAAAACGTTTAGAAGGAGTAAATGAATTACCCAATTTATCCCATTCCTTAGCAATTACTGCAGAAATAGCATTAGGAACAGGAAAGACTTCTGGAATAACCGCAGGAGCTTTAAAAACCTTATCCAAACGTATAGAATTAGTATCAAGAGGACTAGAATCCTCTATTTCTAAAGCAATTAGTACTTCTTTAAGTAAAGAGCGAATAAATTCCATCTTAAATAAATATGAAGATTTATCAGCATCAATCTCTGAGATAGAATCCTCTGAACCAGAAGAGTCCAAAGAATCAGAATGATGGTGTTCATTTAAAAATTCATCTGTAGAGAGAGAAGATTTAAAAGACTTTTTACGTTTACTAGAAGGAGAAATAACAGACAAAGCCTTCTTTATGGATTCAGAAACAAAATCTCTTATGTTATCAGGAACATTCTGCACCTTAGATGTTGAGGGAACTGCAACAGGCAATGGTACATCACTAAAGGAAATATTATCTGCTTTAACAAGTTTGTCATGACAATTATTACAAACAACAGCTGGAGGAATAGCTACCAAAAGTTTACAGCAGATACACTTAGCTTTGGTAGATCCAGCAGGCAGTGGTTTTCCTGTAGTATCTTCTGGCTCAGATGCAACGTGAGACATCTTGCAATATGTAAGAGAAAAAACAACATATAAAGCAAAATAGATCAAATTCCTTATAAGACAGTTTCAGGAATGGGAAAAAAATGCCAAACATCAAGCTTCTAGCAACCAGAAGCAAATGAAAAATGAGACTGAAATAATGTGGAGACAAAAGCGACGCCCATATTTTTGACGCCACATCCGGAACGCCGACATTTTTGGCGCAAAATAACGTCAAAAAATGACGCAACTTCCGGCGACACGTATGACGCCGGAAACGGAAAAGAATTTTTGCGCCAAAAAAGTCCGCGCCAAGAATGACGCAATAAAATGAAGCATTTTCAGCCCCCGCGAGCCTAACAGCCCACAGGGAAAAAAGTCAAATTTTTGAGGTAAGAAAAATATGATAATTTAAAGCATAATCCCAAATATGAAACTGACTGTCTGGAAATAAGGAAAGTTGAACATTCTGAGTCAAGGCAAATAAATGTTTGAATACATATATTTAGAACTTTATAAATAAAGTGCCCAACCATAGCTTAGAGTGTCACAGAAAATAAGACTTACTTACCCCAGGACACTCATCTACATGTTTGTAGAAAGCCAAACCAGTACTGAAACGAGAATCAGTAGAGGAAATGGTAAATATAAGAGTATATCGTCGATCTGAAAAGGGAGGTAAGAGATGAATCTCTACGACCGATAACAGAGAACCTTATGAAATAGACCCCGTAGAAGGAGATCACTGCATTCAATAGGCAATACTCTCCTCACATCCCTCTGACATTCACTGCACGCTGAGAGGAAAACCGGGCTCCAACTTGCTGCGGAGCGCATATCAACGTAGAATCTAGCACAAACTTACTTCACCACCTCCCTTGGAGGCAAAGTTTGTAAAACTGATTTGTGGGTGTGGTGAGGGGTGTATTTATAGGCATTTTAAGGTTTGGGAAACTTTGCCCCTCCTGGTAGGAATGTATATCCCATACGTCACTAGCTCATGGACTCTTGTTAATTACATGAAAGAAATATATATATATATATATACAAAACACGGAAGGGAACTGCACTCTCATACCGGACCGGGTACACATCCCATGACCCTGCAACATGCTCAGCCCTGGGTGCCACTGGCACTCACAGGAAGCTGTGCTGTCCCCAGAGCCACAAGCAGTTAACCCCAGACAGGTCTGGGTGCAAGAACCATAGGGAAAATTACAAAACAAATTAATACAACACACAGAGAAAACCAGCACTCACTTACATATATATATATATATGTGTGTGTGTGTGTATGTATGTATATATATATATATATATATATATATATATATATATATATAGATGCTCAAAAAACAAAGT
Source organism: Bombina bombina (assembly GCF_027579735.1). Classification (NCBI taxonomy): domain Eukaryota; kingdom Metazoa; phylum Chordata; class Amphibia; order Anura; family Bombinatoridae; genus Bombina; species Bombina bombina. Next base: position 560,813,712 of record NC_069499.1, on the reverse strand, counting down.
ATTGCAGTATGCAGTGATACCTTTTTTATTGGACTAACATAATATTTAAAAGACAAGCTTTCGAGAGTTTTCCTCTCTTCCTAAGGTCTGAAGCAATACTGATCATTCTGATATAGATACACATCACATACAACAAATGGAAGGGAGGAAGGGGGGTGAGAGGGGGGGTCATAAAAGCAGAGAATGTGTCTGAAGGAGAAAATAGCTGAGAATAGCCAGAAAGAATAAATAAACAGAGGAGAGTAAATAGGTCAGATGAGAGGAAAAACAAAAAGGAAAAAGAAACCAATATAGGACAATAAGATGAGAGATTATAGAAAGTTATGGTAGTGTGTGAGAAAGCCAGAGTCTACATTAAAGGGACACTGTACCCAAAAAAAATCTTTTGTGATTCAGATAGAGCATGCAATTTTAAGCAACTTTCTAATTTACTCCTATTATCAATTTTTCTTTGTTCTCTTGCTATCTTTATATGAAAAAGAAGGCATCTAAGCTTTTTTCTTGGTTCAGCACTCTGGACAGCAGTTTTTGATTGGTGGATGAATTTATCCACCAATCAGCAAGGACAACCTAGGTTGTTCACCAAAAATGGGCCGGCATCTAAACTTACATTCTTGCCTTTCAAATAAAGATACCAAGAGAATAAAGAAGATTTGATAATAGGAGTAAATTAGAAAGTTGCTTAAAATTGCATGCTCTATCTGAATCATGAAAGAAAATTTTTGGGTACAGTGTCCCTTTAAGTCCTTCATTTCTGGTATTGAAATGTGTGATCATTTTCATCTCAAACGTCTTTCGTTCATGAGAGTCTTTGAAATTCCCTTTAAGAATTTTAATCCTGAGGTTAAGGATGGAGTGACCAGTCTGGGTGAAGTGATGACCAACAGGGGTACAATATTCATTTTCCTTGTGGTTTTTGATCGAGTGTCTGTGTAGATTCATTCTGAGATGCAGCTTTAGGCCAGTTTCTCCAATGTAGCAACCTCTGTCACACGCTGTACACTGTATTATGTACACCACATTAGCAGATGAGCACGAATAGGATCCCTTAATATTGTATGACGCGTTGTTGTGTCTGGCTGTGTTGTTGTCACATATATGTTGACACAGTTTGCAGAGTGATCTGTTGCATCGTGCAGTGCCATTCTGTGTGCGCTTCTGTTCTGTGGTTAATTTGCTGCGGACCAATCTCTGTCTCAGGTTAGGCGGTTGTTTGAATGCTAGTATGGGGGGTTCAGGAAATATTTTTTTGAGTGTGGGGTCCTCTGAAATTAGTGGTTGTAGATCTTTAATAATTTTGCGCACTCCTTCCAGAGTAGGGTTGTAAGTGACTACTAGAGGGGTTCTTGTTTTGTTTTCCTTTTCTTTGTATTGTAGGAGTCTTTCCCGTGGTGTTTTTAGGGCAGATTTGATTTTTTTAGATATTGTCCTTTCCTTGTAGCCCTTTTGCCTAAATGACTCTGACAGTGTACTGAGGTGGTGATCTCTGTCTTTTGTGTCAGAGCAAATGCGGTGATATCTGATAGCTTGGCTGTAGATGATACCTTGTTTGGTGTGATTGGGATGGAAGCTGGAATTGTGGAGGTAGCTGCCACACAGCCAGACACAACAACGCGTCATACAATATTAAGGGATCCTATTCGTGCTCATCTGCTAATGTGGTGTACATAATACAGTGTACAGCGTGTGACAGAGGTTGCTACATTGGAGAAACTGGCCTAAAGCTGCATCTCAGAATGAATCTACACAGACACTCGATCAAAAACCACAAGGAAAATGAATATTGTACCCCTGTTGGTCATCACTTCACCCAGACTGGTCACTCCATCCTTAACCTCAGGATTAAAATTCTTAAAGGGAATTTCAAAGACTCTCATGAACGAAAGACGTTTGAGATGAAAATGATCACACATTTCAATACCAGAAATGAAGGACTTAATGTAGACTCTGGCTTTCTCACACACTACCATAACTTTCTATAATCTCTCATCTTATTGTCCTATATTGGTTTCTTTTTCCTTTTTGTTTTTCCTCTCATCTGACCTATTTACTCTCCTCTGTTTATTTATTCTTTCTGGCTATTCTCAGCTATTTTCTCCTTCCGACACATTCTCTGCTTTTATGACCCCCCCTCTCACCCCCCTTCCTCCCTTCCATTTGTTGTATGTGATGTGTATCTATATCAGAATGATCAGTATTGCTTCAGACCTGAGGAAGAGAGGAAAACTCTCGAAAGCTTGTCTTTTAAATATTATGTTAGTCCAATAAAAAAGGTATCACTGCATACTGCAATACTTTGTTTTTTGAGCATCTATCTACTGGACTAACACGGCTACTCCAATCTTCACTATATATATATATATATATATATATATATATATATATATATATATATATATATATATATATATATATGTATGTATACTGCGGCTGCCCCAGTGACAGGACTCTTGTACCCAGTATATATATATATATATAAAATGGGCGGAGCCATCTGAGGGGCGGGGCTAGTGCTCCCCAATCTTCAAAAGTCACCAGCCGCCACTGCATCTAACTACAAATATTATCACATACATACACTAATCCATAGATACAAACAATATACAGCACATTACCTACACAAAACATTTTTTTATTATGAAATTAACACGATTTAGCTACTTTTTCACAGAAGGACATGACGTCACTCACTTTACGCTCAACACAAGTGTTTGGTTTTATGTCTCAGGACATTTCTCTCCTCCATAGACTTCTATGGAGTTATGGCTTTTACTTGTGTGAAATTCACTACAACATCACATTCTTAAAGGAAATTACATTACATCAACTACAAATCACCATCAACAATACAAAATTGGTTTCCAAAATTAAATAATATTTAAACGGACACAATATTTTTTTTGGACATTTCAGTATTCACAAACAGTAGACAATTGTAAACATGTCTCATTTACCTCTATTGTAGCATTTCATTTTTTAAAATCATATACTTGGATGAACAGCATATCTACATAGGCTCAACACATGATAAAAGATGGATGCACATACATGACTTTTCACATTCACTCATACATGTGCATTGATATTCAGGCAAAAAAACAACATAGAAACAATAAATACATTTACATTATACAACTACATTGGAAGGTTGCTTAACATTGGATTCTTTCTATGAATCATGAAACATAAAATATGGATTCAGTGTCCCTTTAACATCACGATTCACTCATAATATACCATTAGGAATTACGTACAATAAGAACATATCATTAGAAAATATTACAGCTGTCACTTTTTTAGAAGGAACAACAATGCTATACTGCTTCATATAAATCAGCATATGTGGGAGAGAATCACCATACATACGTATATGTACATAACACGCATCACACAACAACAAAACACACATTTATCTTTTTAATCAGCACACAATAAGAATGTTGTAAAATACAACAACAGAATGAGGATTTGCAAACTAGACATGCAGGTTGCTAATATGATGATGTCATGCTAAGCTTCAACCATACAGATTACAGCATTGGGACTGTACCGCCCCTTTCAGCAGTTTCTCACTCAATACTACAATATTACATATACGTAGACGGGAGGGTTGGAAGATCTTCATTATTATTGCGATTTCAATGGGACGTATAAAATATTGACATCTCACTAATCACTTATATGTAGAATATTAGAGATGTCAGCAGTTACTTTAGAAACAATATTGCAGCAACATTGATCAAATAGTTTCTTTACCATGTCTATGCACATTATACACAATATGCACTTTCATAAAAATAGAGGGTAGTCCCAGATATCCGTAGTATAAAAAACAGCAGCTTTATTAGTCAAACTTTAAAATAGACATGGTTCACACAAAGATCATAAAAAGGGTTTTACGTGTTTCGGCTGGGGCTGTATTCATAAACCTGGTAAGGCACCGGTGAGTGCCATTTAAAAAGGATTAGTGCATGATGGTTATTGGTTAGTGCTAAACACAGCCCTATTATCCATTTGATTGACTGAATGTACATAATTAACCTTTAGAGCAAAATGAACGATCAATAGAGCAAAATGTAAAAAGACTATCGGCTAGATTACGAGTTTTTGTCGGTAAGGCTGTGCGGTGCTAACAAGCCTTTTTTTCTTACCGCTCACTTAAGACAACGCTGGTATTACGAGTTTTCTGCAAGCCCGCGTTAGCCTCAGAAAAGTGAGCGTTGAGCAAAATTTAGCTCCACATCTCACCTCAATACCAGCGTTGCTTACGGTAGCGGTAAGCTGGCTGAACGTGCTCGTGCACGATTTCCATATCCAGTGGTGCCCATCTTCCACCATCTTCCAAAAGTACACAAGACACTTACCAACGTAACAGGCCGCTCAATAGTGAGTGGTATAGGTTCTATGTTTGAACACCTATCCCAATGGCTTGATGCCATACTAAATCCTTTTGTCATATCCTTACAGAGTTATCTAAAAGACACCAAAGACTTGGTTAATTTAATTGAAAAACTACGTTGGAACACCAATAATGTCTGGGTAACAGTAGATGTCACTGCACTCTACTCATCCATTCCACATGAACAAGGCCTACAGGCTCTTACATTCTTTCTTAGAAATTACTCTAGTTTTTCTACAAAGTTTGTGGACTTCATACTAAGGATTGCAGGTTTTCTCTTGACACACAATTTCTTCAGATTTGAAGGCAGGTTCTATCTCCAGAGATGTGGAACAGCAATGGGGGCGAAATTTGCCCCCTCCTATGCCAACCTTTTTATGGGTTGGTGGGAGCTGTCCCACATCTATGGAGATAGAAATGCCTATAAGAATAACATCGTCTTTTACGGACGTTACATTGACGACCTGCTATTTATTTGGCAGGGGGAAAGCGAATCTGTCGAATTGTTTGTACAAGGTTTGAATAATAACGCGATGGGACTTGAATTCACGTTTGAGAAACATGAAACCTGTATTAATTTTCATGATCTCACTCTAATGGCTAGAAGTGATGGACAGATAGTAAGCGATTTGTATAGAAAGCCCATAACTAGAAACACAATTCTACATGCCAAAAGTTGTCACCCCAAGCATGTGCCATTTGCTGTAGCAAAAGGGCAGTTTATTCGTATAAAAATAAATTGTACTGAAGAACAAACTTTTATAAAACAAAGAACAGAAATGAAAGAGAGACTAAAACAAAGAGGATATCCCAAATATGTATTGGAGAGAGCACAAACACAAGTAGATAGAATGGATAGACAGTCATTACTACAACACTCAAAAAACAAACAGAAAAATACATCCAACCCTTGTGACCAGGTCACTTTTGTCACTGAGTACAGTGAAGAATATAATAGCATATGTAGAATTGTGAAAAAACATGTTGCACTTCTAGCAGCAGATGACAAATTAACAAAATGTGTAGAAAATGGTTTGCGCTGCTCCTATAGAAGAAGTAAGACCATTGGGAATTATCTATCTCCCTCAGAATTGCCTTGTCCAGAAACTCCTTCACATGGCTCCTGGCTTAGACATAAGGGGATGTACAAGTGTGGCAAGACTAGATGCAGACCATGTGAATTTGCTATATTCTCCAAAAAATTTCACTCAGAAGTGACTGTAGAAGAGTTCAACATTCAGTCTTGCCTCAACTGTACATCCTCTTATGTCATTTATGTCCTGACTTGTACCCAATGTAATCTCCAATACGTGGGTCTCACGACGACTGATGTAAATACGAGGATAAGGAATCACCTATCCTCTATAAAGATTGGGGAAGCAACTACACCGTTAGTGAAACACTTCAAAACTATACATTATAAATGTAACAATTCTCTAAAATGGCAGGGTATAGAATGGGTGAAACATCCTCCAAGGGGAGGTGACAGAGATAAGGCCTTGGGGAAGCGTGAGATGTTTTGGATCTTTAGATTGCAAACACGTGTCCCCAAGGGCCTTAACTCGGAGTACGATCTGATTAATTATTGGAAATAGACTGTATATATTGATTATTCTATCCATTCTTATCCATTCATTCTCACTTACAAGCATATATGGATTAATGTGTGCAATTGAATGTATACTTACGTATACTTAGAATTCTTTGATCCAAGCACACTTTATACATGTATGCTTGTTTTATCAAATTATTCAGTTATTCAATATTTGGACATTCTTTGACTTATTTCATATTTTGCTTTTAATTCTTTATCTCATCATCTTTTGTACTATCCATGAATTTTGGGATACCTTAAATAAGTTATCTTGTATATACTCATATTGTACCATCGTGTAACAAATAGTTTCTGAAGTGTCTTACTATACAATGTAACATATTATACATGATAGGAGTTATGGTATCAACATTTGTGCAATATTTAGTACTGAAGGAAAATTTCCCTATATGCTCTTAGTTAAATTGAGCTATATAATTGCGATTCAAATGTTTCCCATCCCTGAAGATAAGTATGTTACTATGTTGTGTTTATATGGCAATAACCCCCACCTTACAAGCTCTGTTAGAACGTAACCTTCCTTTTGCCCATTGCCATTGTATATATATATATATATATATATATATACATTTTTTCGATGCCAATTCTGTCTATCTATCAGAATTTATACAGAATGACTATAAGTCATGAATGCACTTTACAAATAAGTTAATTAACTTAGTGGGCATTTCTATTGTGCAGTGAACTGGCTACTAATGGGTTAATAGTTTGATTTCAAGCACTTAAAATGAAGGTTTATGATTGGCTGACAGCAGCCTATCATCAAACAGATGTCCCTTTAAATATCTCACACGCTTGCATTACACTAGCTACGATTACAGCATCAGGCCGAAACATGTTAGCCTATGCTTTCGTGTGTTAATCTTTTATGTGCTACGGTACCTCTCTATGTGCTTTTACCATATGTGGATTCAAATAAAGACTTTTGCTTTAAAGAAACTTTGCCTTGGATCGAAATCTTTTTCTACAATTTAACTAGTTCCAGGAGTTCCAAGTGCGAGGGGGAGCTTGCAGACTCGGCACCAACTGTTGATACGGAGGATTCACCATTACTGTTGCCTGGCTACAACAGTAACTTCAAGTTGATTGGCCGTGACGAGGTCACGTGGGGAGACACACCTCCCAGCACCACGGCAGGACGCCGCAACCAAACAAACAGAGAGCTAGGGGACTACGCAGACCACGGTGGCTATCCAGACGCTGGAGACACATGAAGAGCGGTGAGTGGGTGCAGCAAATTGCTGTATTTGGGCACGGGCTGCTCTATGAGGTCCCACCTCATACCGCTAGTGTCAGCAACACCGGGGGATCGTTTTCCGCCTCAGTTTGTTTGCAGGTGTCTGATTATGCATTTCTAAGTGTGCATTACAAAGTGAACTCACCAAGTGAACTTTCATGTTTATCACAGAAGGAGATATATATGATATGCTGAGTCTTGCTAATGGTTATATATTACATTGTGCAGTTTATTGAACACTATTTCTTTGGGATTATATATATAT